>NC_135817.1:32608181-32898667 GCF_964213995.1 Mustelus asterias | reverse complement strand
TGGGAAACACGGCCTGGACACCCAGCGCAAATCAGCCACTGCTAGAGGCTCCCTGCCCACTGTGCTAAAAAAGCACCGCAGGGAGATGGGAAAATCACCCTCATTATATATGCGTAGAGAGGATTTTCCTTGAAAAGCAGATCTATGGAGGCTAAACAGCCAATGATAAACAATGACCAAACTGCATGACCATAGAGCACTGAAGAGTTGGTATGAATCCAAACATATGCATGATGTACAGAAATGTGCAGAATGCAGAACTTTTCAACGTTAGTTATGCAACGTTGTTGCAAAAATCTAGTTCATGTTTTGTGTGTTCTATTAAATAACCTTTTGGTTTAGGAACGAAAATTTCAAACTCCACATAAATGGGGGCACCTGATTGAGAAACTGATAATCAACCCCGAAATAAATGCAATTCAAAGAAGCCTGGAGATAATTACATTTAAAAAGGTTGCCTGTGCTTGCTTTGCAAGGTCAGAGTTTATAGTGAAAAAAAACTTGAACAATGAATGACCCTCTGAGCTTGTAATGGAGTAAGTAAGCCTGGAGAGAGGAGAATTTCATCCATTTGACATATAAATTATTCCAACAGATTGCAGAATCAAACAGTTGTTTTGAAGGTAAAGGAGGCCATATGCATTTCTGTTTGAATCATTGAAAAATATACCACATTGCCATAGAGATACTGATTCAGGGTGGCGGTTTGGTTAGAAGGCTCTTTTGTTTAATTTATCTCTATGTGTTTGCTGACAGAAACAGGTAGTTCAGTTTGGATTTCATGAGGGAAAAGCAGCTGGAAGATTTGTTCTAGCTTGTAACTAGTGGAAAAGACCAACAGTTGTCCTCACAGAACCTTGAGGCTGAAAGCAATCTGCTTGAAATGTTAGCTTGGAAAGAACTGTATCGAAGCAGTGGAAGCATACTGGGATAAACAGTCGACATATGTCTAAAACCAGAATATGGAGCTGAAGAGTCCACAGTCATGAAGCCTTTAAAGAAAACTGGAGGACTGCTTGGTCAAAAACTAATGGAAGGATCCCATGAAATTGTTAGCGGAGGTAAAGGCTGGAACACTAATAGGGCTTCAAGACTTCAGAAGACAAGGGAACTCTTGGGGTAAGTAAAAAGTAAAACTGAGTTAATAATATATGCAGTTGTAAACTATAATGTTAAGTTAATAGTGCTTACATTGTTTAATTTTTTTTGATATATAATAAAATAGTTTTTTATTGATAAACGTTAAATTTTGTTAATTGTCGGGTGTTTAGATTTCTTCATTAAATGTTAACTGACCCAAACAGGATCATAACACCATGTATGGGTCGCATGCTTTCTGACAGGGGGAAAAGTAAAATTTGAAAAAAGTAATTATGGGTGAGAAAATCACTGCAATTCATGCCGCCATGTCCTGCACAAATCAGACTGTGATCTTCCTGAACTTCGTTATTTTTTGAGCAAGGGGCAAGTTTTGTGCCAGTTCTGAGGGGGATGGGACCTAAACACACCGGCAAACCCAGCTCCACAGAGATTAGACGATGTTTTTAAAGTGAAATTGAAGTCACCCCTCCCACCCCTCCCAGACATCAGGACAGCAACCCCCTCCCCATCCCCCACCCCCCACATCGAAGAAATGTTCCCACCCCTCCCCAACATAGATCACTGGCTTGAACTCTGTCCCGCCCCAAAAATAGATTGCCAGCATCAGCATTGCAGCCCTTACAATGGGTCACCCTTCATGCCTCCACTTCGTGCTCCGGCCCCTTCATGTCCCTCCTTCAGGCCCAACTCCCCTCAGGCCACACTTCCCTCAGCCCCACCACCTTAGCTGCCCTGTGACACTCTGGTAGTGCCAACCTGTCAGATTGTCAGGGGGCTGTGCCAAGTGGGCATGCCCAGCTATGTCCCTTACCACCCAAGGGCTTCAATGGCCTCTGAGCTCCCTGGCATGGCCATCACACCTGGTCTCCATTTGTGGGATCCCGCTGTGTCCAAAGAATCCCGGGGGCAGGGAGAATCCGGCTGGAAATCTCCCCTGTGATTCTCCAACCTGATGTGGAGATGCCGGCGTTGGACTGGGGTAAACACAGTAAGAAGTTTAACAACACCAGGTTAAAGTCCAACAGGTTTATTTGGTAGCAAAAGCCACACAAGCTTTCGGAGCTGCAAGCCCCTTCTTCAGGTGAGTGGGAATTCTGTTCACAAACAGAGCATATAAAGACACAAACTCAATTTACATGAATAATGGTTGGAATGCGAATACTTACAACTAATCAAGTCTTTAAGAAACAAAACAACATGAGTGGAGAGAGCATCAAGACAGGCTAAAAAGATGTGTATTGTCTCCAGACAAGACAGCCAGTGAAACTCTGTGGGGGTTACAAATAGTGGGACATGAACCCAATATCCCGGTTGAGGCCGTCCTCGTGTGTGCGGAACTTGGCTATCAGTTTCTGCTCAGCGACTCTGCGCCATCGTGTGTCGCGAAGGCCGCCTTGGAGAACGCTTACCCGAATATCAGAGGCCGAATGCCCGTGACCGCTGAAGTGCTCCCCAACAGGAAGAGAACAGTCTGGCCTGGTGATTGTCGAGCGGTGTTCATTCATCCGTTGTCGCAGTGTCTGCAAAGTTTCCCCAATGTACCATGCCTCGGGACATCCTTTCTTGCAACGTATCAGGTAGACAACGTTGGCCGAGTTGCAAGAGTATGTACCGTGTACCTGGTGGATGGTGTTCTCACGTGAGATGATGGCATCTGTGTCGATGATCCGGCACGTCTTGCAGAGGTTGCTGTGGCAGGGTTGTGTGGTGTCATGGTCACTGTTCTCCTGAAGGCTGGGTAGTTTGCTGCGGACAATGGTCTGTTTGAGGTTGTGCGGTTGTTTGAAGGCAAGAAGTGGGGGTGTGGGGATGGCCTTGGCGAGATGTTCGTCTTCATCAATGACATGTTGAAGGCTCCGGAGGAGATGCCGTAGCTTCTCCGCTCCGGGGAAGTACTGGACAACGAAGGGTACTCTGTCCACTGTGTCCCGTGTTTGTCTTCTGAGGAGGTCGGTGCGGTTTTTTGCTGTGGCGCGTTGGAACTGTTGATCAATGAGTCGAGCGCCATATCCTGTTCTTATGAGGGCATCTTTCAGTGTCTGGAGGTGTCTGTTGCGATCCTCCTCATCCGAGCAGATCCTGTGTATACGGAGGGCTTGTCCGTAGGGGATGGCTTCTTTAACGTGTTTAGGGTGGAAGCTGGAGAAGTGGAGCATCGTGAGGTTATCCGTGGGCTTGCGGTACAGTGAGGTGCTGAGGTGACCGTCCTTAATGGAGATGCGTGTGTCCAAGAATGCAACCGATTCCGGAGAGTAGTCTATGGTGAGTCTGATGGTGGGATGGAACTTGTTGATGTCATCATATAGTTGTTTCAGTGATTGTTCACCATGAGTCCAAAGGAAGAAAATGTCATCGATGTATCTAGTGTATAGCATCGGTTGAAGGTCCCGTGCTGTGAAGAAGTCTTGTTCGAACCTGTGCATGAAGATGTTGGCATATTGAGGTGCGAATTTGGTCCCCATGGCTGTTCCGTGTGTCTGGATGAAGAACTGGTTGTTGAAGGTGAAGATATTGTGGTCCAGGATGAAGCGGATGAGATGTAAAATTGCATCTGGAAACTGGCAGTTGTTGGCGCTGAGCACTGAGGCCGTTGCAGCAATGCCATCGTCATGGGGGGTGTAGAGTGCCGAGACATCCATTGTGACGAGGAGCGCTCCTGGTTCAACTGCTCCATGTGTGCCGAGTTTCTGTAGGAAGTCCGTCGTGTCGCGACAAAAGCTGGGGGTTCTTTGTACAATGGGTTTCAGGATGCCCTCGACATAGCCGGAGAGGTTCTCGCACAGGGTCCCATTGCCCGATACGATGGGACAGCCAGGTGTGTATTGAGGTGCGAATTTGGTCCCTGTGTGAGAACCTCTCCGGCTATGTCGAGGGCATCCTGTTGGGGAGCACTTCAGCCGTCACGGGCATTCGGCCTCTGATATTCAGGTAAGCGTTCTCCAAGGCGGCCTTCGCGACACCCAACGGCGCAGAGTCGCTGAGCAGAAACTGATAGCCAAGTTCCGCACACACGAGGACGGCCTCAACCGGGATATTGGGTTCATGTCCCACTATTTGTAACCACCACAGAGTTTCACTGGCTGTCTTGTCTGGAGACAATACACATCTTTTTAGCCTGTCTTGATGCTCTCTCCACTCATGTTGTTTTGTTTCTTAAAGACTTGATTAGTTGTAAGTATTCGCATTCCAACCATTATTCATGTAAATTGAGTTTGTGTCTTTATATGCTCTGTTTGTGAACAGAATCCCCACTCACCTGAAGAAGGGGCTTGCAGCTCCGAAAGCTTGTGTGGCTTTTGCTACCAAATAAACCTGTTGGACTTTAACCTGGTGTTGTTAAACTTCTTACTGTATTCTCCAAACTCACATGGCCCATGTGATCTGTGCCTGGTGCATCATGGCTGAAAAATTGCCCCCTCACGTCTGTTCTCACGCACTTCCATGCGTTAAAACATTGGTTGAAGCCTGGGAGCAGTTGACCCATCAACCCTTTAAATCTGGAGTTGGTGAAGGTCACTGACCAGAACAAGCAAGGAAGAAAGTTACTTGAAGAGAAAGGAGTGCGTCTTCACAGACATGGACTCGTAATTACATCATCAACATCACAAAATTAGTCAGAAATGATTGGCAGCATGAATTCTGTCACTTCAATCAAAACCAACCAGCAAATTATTGCAAGATAACAAATAAAATGGCTTTATGAGATCATAAGTAAAATTTCAGGCCTACAGAGAGAAAGGCTTACAATCATATGTTCAAACTGAACTGTCAACATCTGGGAAATGTTGCAAGTAATATTTATGATCAAAACTTTCATTCTGGATCGCAAAACTCACATACCATATGGACGGAAGATGACAAGTGTGGAAATGGCTGTCTCAATTGGCAGACAACCTCATCTGTCTCCTGCTGTGTAATTTTCACCACTTCTCTGAATGACATTATATAACGTCTTTTACAATTTTGAGGCTTTTATATCTTTGTTGGAAGGCTGGTCAGATAATCAACACTCGCCTACAGAGAGCAATGCACGGTTAGCCCCTCACAGAATACCACTGATGGCAGCTTTACAAATCCATGGCGTGAAACATCCTTCTTCCCTAGACTCTGGGCATCAGCAGGTAGGAAATGGAAGTAAAATAGACATTCTATCAAGATACATAATAATACTCGTATGGCACCTTTCACGATGAATTACGTTTTGAATTGCAGTTATTAAGCAGTAGTGAAACGTAGTAACCATTTTGCTTAATAATGTACAGCATAGGCCCATGAGATGAAAGGTCAGTCCATGTTTTAGATGCTATTAATAAGGGCTACTTTTGCTTCACAAAATGAGCTGGTGAATGTCAGCATCTAGCCTGAGCAAGACAAAAATGGACTGACAACTCAACTGCACAGAACATCAGATGCTGTGACAACCTTGCACCTGACTAATTGAGAAATTCTCATTTAATGTGACAGTCCGCAGAGATTTATTTAATCACCGATCCCTGCGCTTATTATAATTACCAAAATTCAACTGCTGATGTGGTGTAGAGGTTAGGCATGCAATTCAGGATCAGTAACTCAGCCATTACATTCTGAATTTGTGTAGTTGCACAGTCTAACTCGTTGGATTCCCACTTGAGGACACATCCAGCCTGTCCCTCCTTCGAAATTAACTCCAAACCCGGAAGCCTGCCGTATTTCTGTCTAGGACAGAATGATTTATTTTTCATACAACCCTACCTTATGCTGTACATAAAACTTAGGAATCCCCACTGTGCAGTTTCCACATCCAGATGAGGACCCAAAAAGAAACTGCCATATTATTTAGTTTCATCAACTGCTAAATTTCCAACTCAGCTGCCTCTTCATATGCCCCGGCATATGTATTTTAAAGTAGTTATGTCATGGTACATTTACTCTTTAACCAACATGGAGACCCCCATCTGTACTTTTTTCTCCCACTGTTTCTTTAATTGTGAACGAATTTTCCTCACTGAGTTTTCCACGACAAATAATAGAAAACAGGGACGCAGTTGCCTCTGGACATAGGTCAAAAAAAACTGAGAGAGCAGCGTTTGGTAAAACGTTTCAACTGAACAAGAACGATGCAACTGATAACATTTGGACTTTTACATGTATTTTTTCAGGTTTGTTTTTACTGTTTCGTATTACACCGTGAAAATAAACCCAACTAGATCAGAAACATGCACAAAGATTTGTTTGTGAATCAAACACAAAGTGGCTTGAAAATCCATTAGAAACCAAATTGACAGTGAAAAGGAAAACTGTTCATGAACCACCAGGCTCATGCCATAGACTCTATGAATAAAACATAATTTTTTTTTTTAACCTAAAATATTTCAGATGTGTGCTGTTGTTTGTTTAATTGGCCTTTTGAATCAAGGTCCTATCTTAAATGTAAGCCATGTAATGTGGAAGAGCCCCAGTAAACTCATACCTTGTCAAAGGAAGAGAATTGGAATTGTCTTTCATTATTTAGTCCAATTAGAATTTCTGATTCTGGTTTAAGTTTCTTCTGAGCCCCTCCAGTGTTCCACAATGACTAACATGGCATCTTTTCAGTGAGCACCATGTCAGGCTGTCAGCCATGGAGCTTTGGTAACAAACCCCTGCCTCTGATTTACTAAATTAACCCCGTTCTACAAAACGCACCAGGTTATAACACAAGGCCACATGCCTATAGTGGATGATGATAGTCGAGGCTGGCACAGAGATAGAGAAACAGCGGTGCACTACCCAGACCTAGCAACATTATAGAGTGACAGTTTTGGTCAGAAAAAAATGAAAGATTGCATACTTACTTACGCATATGAGTTGTGTTTGTTCTCAAATGACATATATCGAAGTATCTTTAAACCAAAGTGAACTATATTGTTACTACTAATAAGAAACACTTGGCATGGGGACCTTGGGGATAGACACAAACTGCCCTCTATCTGAGGCATAATGTAGCCTATTTAGGTGACTTGAAACATACAACACTATTATAGCTACTAACTCCATTGGGATAAAGATAAGTAAGGAATAGGTACCTCTAAGAAATTTGAAGAGTCCTTGTGACATGATAAAAATGGGGAACAAAGCTATTGTACTGTAGCCTATAACTCATTTTAACATTTCCCTTAACAGTTTCTCAATGTAATTTAGAAGCAAGCATATATCAAAGATCTACAAAGCCTCAGACCAGGAGGAAGAATAAACTAGCATATATTTTGGCTGAGACATCAGTCATGAAATTGTTTCTTTTTTTAATACAATTGTGTTATTCAGATCATGCATTCTCCCACTGTTTTCTCACCCTGCTGATTGAATTAGACATCTTAACTCCCTCCCGTGTATCTATTATTTTGTAACAAATTCTAGTAAGAGAATATTCAAATAGCTCTGAGCTAAGGCTTAGGTCATGAAAGGGGCAGATCGTTAAATTAGTGTTCAGTCTTCAGACTATGACTCAGATCTTAAAATACATGTTACTTAAATACCTATGTTCACAGTTCAGATGATCTTAAAGCAGATTTATGACCATAATGAAGAAGCTTTTTTGACTAAATGGACTATAATGATATTTTTCAACTGAAAATGTGAACATTGTATTTCCCGTATGGTTCATTTGCAGAAAGAAACACCTCAGGACTTCCACTCAGCTCAGCGGCAGCAAGTATGATGTTTGGCTTGGAATAGCTTCAGCCTGCAATCATGCAGTGAAAAGATCAGAATGCTCTGCCAGCCATCTTGGAGACAAGCCTCATGGCAGAGAGCCAGGAGAACTTAACTCTCTGTAACAACCTTGATGTGTGGTCCAGGAGGAAACCCGTGGTTTGAACATTAATCTGTTCCTCTCTTACAATGTTAGCCAGAACTCCAATCGAAGCTTGCATCAGCAAGCAGTGACTAGATACTGGGGCAGGGGTGGCAATGAGGGAGACAGGGCCCAGATTTTATTAAATATCTGCACAGACTGAAAACAAAGACATTGGCAATGTTGTACTGTTTGCATGAACCAAAACTGATGGGATTTTTAACACAACTATTAAGGCAAAATAATAGTCTCGTGTTGTTAAAAGGAAATTACGTTAATTATGATGTTGTGTTTCATTCCTTCACAAGCATATGAAACAATAACATAAATCTCATTAAAACATAATAATTTTTTCTTTCTCGTGATTAAAAAAAAGTACACAGCTCTCTTGTCTCTGCCAAATGGTGCAAAGTTTGCCAAAATATTTTTCCACGAAAAGTAACACCATCTTATTTCACTGTAGGTTTGAACATTAGGTAAGAGAGAGTTATTACTAGGACATCCTGCTGCTGCTAAAGCATAACAGTGTGAGACAGCAAGGATATATATCTTCCCTCTGGCAAAATGATTTCAAAGTTCACTCTGCTTTAGTCTGCACGGAGTGAAAAAAAAGCAACAGGAAAAAAAATGATTCTGCGGCTGCATCAGCTTTATAGAAAAATATTATTGCTTGTGTCAAAGCAAAATGGAAAGGGTTATAAAAATATTACTACTATGCAATGTTTTAGCATCTCAGCGGCGGATCTATAAGGGACCCTTGCCTCAAAGCTGGCGTGAGTCCACTGGCTTTTCAGCTACCAACTTCTGGTCCGCTGAAGTCAATGGGATTTCCCACTGACTCCACCCCACACTGCCCGGAAATCCACGGCAGGGGTGCAATGTCGGCACAGCCGGAACATCCCGCCGGCATGTACAGCCATCCCCTCAGCCAATTTCCCTTCAGAAAAATATAAATCATAGTTATTCTAAGAAAGCTATTAAGACAAAAAAAATAGTCTTGTGCTGTTAAAAGCAAATTATATTCATTATGATGTTGTGTTTCATTCCTTCACAAGCTTATGAGAGGGTAACATAAATCTCATTAAAACATAATAGTCTGTTCTTGCACCTGATTTTTTAAAAAAAGCACACAGCTCTTTACTCTCTGCCAAATGGTGCAAAGTTTGGCCATTTCTATGGATGGCCAAAGAATTAAGTCATTATCATGGATAAAGCTACAAAGCAAAATATTTCCACTTACTAAATATTTAATGCTCTGGTTGTTAGCATGGAATTTTTGTGCATCTAAAAATACCTGTGATTCAGCAGAAGATTGAAACGTCAGGCTATTGTAAATTGTCCTGTACATTTGAATTATATTTGATTATTAAAATATCAAGTCTTCCAAGAGCATATCGTCAAAGTTTTCCTCATTTTGACAGACCCTTACCCAGAATTCAGGTTTGAAAAAAAAAGGCCTGGTTCACAGGAGGCCTTTTTTTTTATAATTAGTTACAGGTGCTGCTCACTGGCACTTCATGAGAGGCAGGTTTGATCTCTTTTTCCTTTCTCCAGAAGGCTGCTACAAATGATGATAATTTACTGTGACAAAATATTAATAATGAATCCAATCACTAGAGAACTCTATTGCTTCTCAGTACAATCATTTTCTCCCATTTGCTGCCTGCTTTTATTTCAACTTCAATTGTTTGGTGCACCCTGGCTCGCACTTAGCTGGCGGGGTGTTATCTGCTCCAACACTCCCCTCATGCCTTTAATATAATTATATTAAAACACTTTAATTAAAAATATTCTGCCTGAAACAGGTGTAACTGAAGCTCCCGCTGACACAGCACAGATACTCCACTAAAACACAGAAGGGAAAGCAGCAACCACTTTCGCTGCTCACTGCTAACATTTCCAAATATATATCACACACACTTTCACTCAAAACCTTTCAAACCTGCTCTATAAATTGCAGAACTTTATTTCATTTTTCGTTTGCTACTAAAGTAAGTGTGAAAGGGGGTTTATTGTGATAATCTTGCTTGTGTTCCTCAAAATGAGAAATGTTAGTGTTAGGAATGGAGTGCTTTTACTACTTTTTCCTCCCAGTGTCAGTAATCCAAGACACCCAAGTCAGGTATCGCATGGGTTAGAAACACATTAAAGCCTCTTCTAGTTTTCACACAATTGTGGACCTTAATCTCAATCTCAAAATCCCATTACTGCACCCCATACATTTAATGCTAATTTGTGCTGTAAATTTGCGCACAATGGCATTTGGTTAAGGATACACAAATAAAATTATCTTTTTTAGGTATCTTGCAGGAAGAAGACTTCCACACCATAAAACTTGGGTAATTTTTAATTCAGACCTTGGAGGTGAAAAGGTGCAAAAAGTAATATTCCAACAGGAACCATTGCCCATCAAGAGCACATGCAGGATGGAATTTCTGGCTTGTTCTGCACCCATTTATTACCGTTAAGGTCAGAAAACCATGCACAATGCATTTCACAATTTCTCATTTTAGGCTTTCAGCAGCCGAGGCTGCATGCTGGGTGTATGAAATAAAATTCCTATTCGTGTGTTAACCCACTGGGTCAACTCCTAACAATATTAATTAACTAAGCACTAAAATAGTGAGACCCGAGTGTACATTAGTCTGCGTAAACTATGTTAGAAGTGTCCTGTGGACAATCCAAATACCAATGTTGAGTTCTATTCCATCTACAACTGGAATAAGATTGTGAAGTAATTTCAAACTATTAGCATTTTATTTCACGGTACACTACTACGCACTTTATACTATTTCTTATTTGGAATTCCCATTAGTTGCCTTAATTCATGTAACTCCACAATGAGAAACCCCATGAGAGATAAACATTCAGCCAGACAGTAATTGAAAACACTAAGTGTAAATGCAGGCCATTTAACAAAAATTATTTTTTAATTACGCAGCAATATGTGTTTTTCTGGTACATTACCAAATTAGAAAATGACATGTATGACAGCAACAAGCATTATGAGATTCAGGCTTTTGCCTCGGTTATAGAATAAATAAGGAGTTTCCAAACTTGTGACTTATACTCCTGAATGATCAAACCACTGATATATTGTTACACAATAATAAATATGTAAAAACAGTATCTGGACTTCTACTTAGCAAAATCGCATGGATAACAAAAATTAAACTGAACTCAGAATTGGGATGAAAAATGGTGTCCATTTAAACCAGACTCAGCTATGAGTAGATTTCATACCCTTACTGATGTGGATGTGTGACTGAACACTGAGCACGGGATCCAAGAACAAATCCTCCCCTGCACAACTCCATGCAGAGAAAAATTTACCTGCTTGTCCAATGAAAACTTATCTGCATTTGCATTTGTGTTGGCAAACAGATGACACAAGGAGTGTTATTCCAGATGTGTCCAGCACATTAGATGTAGAGGACTGGAGACAACCTTTCAAATGGGACCGCTCGATTGGAGTTTTCTAACCATAGAACATGCAGTAAAATACTTTCTACTCTATGTTGGCACACTACAGACATTTATATTAACACAGGAATATGGCAAGTAAAAAAGTTGGATTAGAGTGTTAGCTGTAATAGAATTAACTGATTTCATTAAGCGCAAGACTGTAGTTCAATATTTCCAAATCGTCTGTACTTGCAGAGAGCTTGGTAACAAACATTACCCATTTTTCCTGTAAATAGTCATGTGGTATTTTGACACTTCTGTTTAAGTCATGTATCACTCCACCTCTTCAGTGTGGGCCATCAAACATCTGCATAAATATATATTTGGGGGTGGCAATGGCCTACAGGTATTATCGCTAGACTATTAATCCAGAAACTCAGCTACTGTTCAGGGGACCTGGGTTCAAATCATGCCTTGGCAGGTGTTGGAATTTGAATTCAATAAAAAATATTTGGAATTACGAATCTACTGATGACCATGAAACCATTGTCGATTGTCAGCAAAACCCATCTGCCTCACTAATGTCCTTTAAGGAAGGAAATCTGCTGTTCTTACCTGGTCTGACTTACATGCGAGTCCAGCTCCATAGCAATGTGGTTGACACTCAACTGCCTTCTGAATTGGCCTAGCAATCCACTCTGTTATATCAATCAAGGGCAACTAGAGATGGGCAATAAATTCTGGCCAGCCAACGATGCTGATGTCCCACGAATGAATAAAAAAAAAATTCCTGGCTCTATCGTTGCTGACCTTGTCTGGTTCCAACTTCCTAACTCAAACATGAAACAGTTTACTTCCAGAAGGTAACAAGGTCCCTCGGACAAACATTGTTGTTATATTCAATCATACTGTAGCCAGGAAATTTCTTGGTTACATTCTTGGTCTGTAATGAGTCAGCTAAACTCAGGTTGGACCTTCACTGTCTGTAAGCTGCGAAGGACAGGATGAAGTCAGCCAAAGCTCTTTGGGCCATTACACAAACAACATCATCTGACCCGGAAGGGGGTGGGGCAATATTTTGCTGAATTAATTGCATCTCGGATGTGCTGGTGATTTTTTTAATGGACTATTTTACAGATTACACTGTATGCTGCACTAAAAATTCTACACTTAAGCTTTCATTAAACACCAAATTGGATGTACTTTTGGATGTGCTTTTTCTGCTCATCTTCTTCCCATCCCTTCTGAAGATGTTTAATTTACTGCTTAATGACGTACACATTCCAGGGTATCATTCAGCCCTTCAGCAGCATAGGCCAAATGCCCTTTCTTGTCCTGTGATATTCTATCATGTCTGCACCAGCTCTTTTGAAATGTAATCCAGTCAGTTGCAGTGGCCATCTCTTTCCCCATACCCAAGATTTTTTCCCTTACTTTCCTTATTCATCCAATTCCCTTTTGAAAGTAATTATTGAATCTGCGACCACCACCTGATCAGCCTCCAAATCCTAGCCAATTACTGGATGAAAAAAATTATTTCCTTATGTCATCTGATTCTTTTGCCAATCACCTCAATTCTGTACCCTCTGGTTATTGACTCTTCAGCCATTGGAAATAGGGTAAATAAAGAGAAACTGTCCAAACATTTCATGATTTTAAATGCCTCCATCAAATCTCCTCTTAGCCTCCTTTTCCCCCCACAAGGACAACAAGCCCTGCTTCTCCAGCCTATCCAGATAACTGTAATCCTTAATTCCTGAAATCATACGAACAAATCTCCTTCTGTAAGCCCACCTCTTTCCAAAAATCTGGTGCTCAGAATCAGATACAATGGGGATCATTTTCTGGCTCTGTCCAATACATGTGCAAATCCAGTTATAGCCGCGATCTCTCAAAAGAGGGCCATAACGTCACTTGTGATGGGCAGATCTCATCCCCCACTCCCGGTCAGGGACGGCAACAAGTTCACACGCAGTGAGTGTGTGAAGTGATTACCATACATTTAAATATACATACGTTTTCAAAACTGACTTAACTTCTGGGAACATCAGGTGTTCCCACTCACCAGCATGGCATAAGACTAGTCTCCCAAAACGGAGACCAGAGGAGATGACCATGCCGGGGACTCTGAGGCCAGCGTATCCCCCGGATGGTCAGGCACATAGCTGGACAGTGCACTGGCACTGTCCCCTGTCATGCTGGCAGTGCCAACCTGGTAGCACCAAGGTAGGCATTGCCAGGGCTGGGGCATGAAGCAGCGGGATCTGAAGGGGGCTGGGCCTGTAGGCAACCTCATAACAGATTTGCCTATGTGGGGGGAGGGGGGTTGTGCGATGATGCCGGCAATGGGACTTGGGGCCCTGAGGAGCCAGACTTGCCAGCGTCGTTAGGCCCGGCCCTCTCAATGACAGTGAAAAAATGCCCCCTTGCAAAACAAAGTGTTGGAACTTCGTGATCAGGCCACCTGAGCCAGCGGCAATTGCACCAGGTTTCTCACCCAGAATGACACTATCATTCTGTTTGGAAAATTCCACCCAATATCCCAGCTGTGGCCAAACATGGTAAAGAATACAGGGATTCTCATGGAGTGCCAACCATCCACATTTATACAAGGAACACAGGAGCTGCTGTAGTTGTGCCACCATATTCTATGAAGATATGTAAAGACTGTTTATAACACTGACCACCAAAGTGACCATTATTCAATTTCAAGCCATGGCAGTAATTTTTGAAGGATTAAGTTTTCATGGGAGGCAAGTAAGCCCTATAATTTCCCAATTGATATCACATGTGCACTGCCAATTATGAGTTGTTATAAATGCCTAGCTTCCCCCTCCCTGCTTGAGGAATGCAGTGGCCAATTCTAGTACTTCTAGCACAGTTTCTGCCAAGATCAGGAAATTCCAAGCTCCATATGATACATACAGCTCTTAAATTGCCTAAAGCACATCCTGGCTGAACTCTCTGAACCAATGGGCAGTCTATATTCGAACTTCTACATAAAAAGAAAAGGTGATGACACAAGACTCCCACCATCAACAGCAATGAAATGTGACCTTCCGCTGTCAGTTTCCAAGCAATCTCTGAGTATTGGGATAGATATAGCAACACAGCTGCGGAAGCTTCAGTATTCCTGGCACCAATATGAATGCCTGGAACATCGCTGCATTACTTCTCAAGCTGTATCTGCTGAAAAATTGCCAGTCCAGTCAAAGCCCTATGATGTTCTCTTGCATGGAATAAAGAAAGTCTTCTGATCTATGGGTTTGTATGTCTTTGAACTGCACTGAGAGCAAAAATCCAGGAGTAAGTTAGAATTTTCTTCAACAGTGTGCCAAGAACATAGGATGTGAATTAAAACTTAACAGAAAGACTTGCATTGATACAGCACCTTTCATGACCTCAGAATGTCCCAAAGGAGTTTCCAACTTTTTGAAGTCTAGTTGCTGTTCTAAAACAGAAATGTTTCTAATGGTGATAAGTAGAACAGAACTTTCTTAATGATTGCCACTCTTCCTGCCAACTTTTCACATGCTTGCCTCATTAATCAGATCTAATTATCAGGCCAAAACATGCCTGCAACTAAAGAATGCTGTGTATGTTTATAAAAATACAAATAGGGAGCAATATCATTATCAATATTTCTTAAGAGTTATTGGCTGGAATTCTATCGCCCCGCCCACCACAGGAATTGGAGCGAGCAAGGGGTGGACCTTAGGAAGGTCTGTTGACCTCGGGTAGGATTTTACGGTTTCGGGATGAGCGAGGCTGTGAAATCCCACACATGGATTTCATTTGGTAAGATCTGATGATAACACGGCTTTTCTCTGCTAACCATCTAATTCTTTCCACAGTAATTTGATCGTTGTTTTCTTTTCAGATGGAGAATTAACCCTTCTGTGGAGAATGCAGTAACACAGAAAAAAGATACTACTTTTGATAACATCTATAAGAGCAGTGATGAAAATAAGAGGCAATTGGAAGGCATATACCAACTTTTCGAGACTTCAAGACTCAATGGTTCAGGTTGTGGTTACAATGATGGAAGATATATCAACATTTGCCATCATCAAGACAGTGAAATTGGTACCAACTTTTGGCTTCCACACCTGCAGTTAATTGTGGAAATTCAGGAATTGCTATCCATGATTCCCATTTCACAGGAGTGTTGATAAAATCCCCTGCAGGAGGAAATCTTTAGAAATCACTTCAAACACCGTGAATATCCACTTTGGCCATTTTGCTTGTTACAAAAGTTAGACCTTGTTGAATGAGGTGTAATAATGTTTTTAACAATGTGCTAAGTTCATTGTGATTGAACATCCTCTCTGGGTCTGAAAAACTAACTTTAGTTGTGGAATGTAATTTTTTCCATGTCTTGTCTCATTTTTTATCTGCTTCATTCAGAGGGTTGATGCACAAAGAACAATCTTCCTTCACTGATTTCTATTTGCCACTGTCCATCTCAGAGAGAGTTCAGTCCATGTTCTAACATTATCCACCATCTTGGGTCTTCCTTGTGCACATTTTTCAGGTGTTTTATCAGGTATTACCACCTTTTCCAAAGACTCCACTCCTGTTCGCATCGCATGTTCAGAACATGTGAGCATCTTTGATATTACTGCCTCAACAAGTTCCTCTTAACACCAGCTTTCTCGAGCACCTACTTGTATGTCCACTTGACTGCCCATGGTACATGTAATAGCTAACTGAGCCGTTTCATTTCTAATACTCTCATTTCAGCCTCATCACTCTTCTTGATGGTCCAGCTTTCAAAGCCATACATTGACACCTGCCACAAGGGCTTGCAGAGATGATTTTTCATTATAATCAAGATGCTGTAGCTACTCAATACTCTTTTAAGTGATTTAACAGTGCTATGACCCTTGTTAAGTCAAGTCCGAATTCTGTGGTAGACTCTGTAATTTCCATGATGAGTGACCCAAGTTAGCAGAAGGTATCAATCTGTTTAAGCTGAACTCCATTAATCAGAATCTTGCAGGTCTTTCCACACATTCTCATCACCTTTTGTCTTATCAGCATTAACCAGGAGGCTGTACTTCTGGTTAACTTGATCAAGACAATCCACCAACACCTCTAGCTCCTCCACCGAGGTAGCGAGCAGAAGAATGTCATTAATGTATTGAAGATTCTTAACTCACTGCCTGACAATTTGTTTCCCACCTCTGTATCTATCAAGTGTCTCTCACATAACCATTTCCAGAATGTCCCAAAGGATTTTACAACTTTTTGAAGCCTAGTCACTGTTTTAAAGTAGAAATGTTTCCAATGGTGATAAGTAGATCTGAACTTTCTTAAGGATTGCCATTCTTCCTGCCAACTAAAACTTCATACCTTTAAATTACAGTCCTAATCTTTATTGTGCTCTCAAAATATTAAGGATAATCAAAGCTTTTTGCTTCCTAGTTTGCCATCTATAAGAGTTCTGCAATAAGATTGGCTACTCAAACTTTTTGATGGTGTCACTGTTGCTGGCTGGTGGAGATCTCCTTGACAGGGTGGCATGGTGACACAGTGGTTAGCACTGCTGCCTCACAGCACCAGGGGCCCAGGTTCAATTCCCGGCTTGGGTCACTGTCTGTTTGGAGTTTGCACATTCTCCCTGTGTCTGCGTAGGTTTCCTCCAGGTGCTCCAGTTTCCTCCCACAGTCTAAAGATGTGCGGGTTAGGTGGATTGGCCATGCTAAATTGCCCCTTAGTGTCAAGGGGACTAGCTAGGGTAAATGCATGAGGTTATGGGGATAGGGCCTGGGTGGGATTGTGGTCAGTGCAGACTCGATGGGCCAAATGGCCTCCTTCTGTACTGTAAGATTCTATGACCTATGACTTGATACTCGAATGAAAGTAAAGGTGTGAAAGGTGAAATCCATGCCAGAAATTGCTAGATCTTTCGAGGCAACTTTCTTTGAGGTCAGTGATACTTACCCCACTGATGGCACAATTTGAGCATATATATATATCCAGTTATATGGCGCTAAATGAGTTTGTTGACACACGGTGTGATCCCAGAACTATTCTTTCCTAGGACTGTGGATTCAGTTCTTGATGCCACATGTTTTCAATTCTATTTAAGCAGGTAGAGTCATACCTCCCATACCTGTTTCTCCTCTCCGGGCTTCTGACACGTGAATGTACATCACTTGCAACTATGAAGGCAGAAACGTCAATGACAGGATTCCTTTAGCAATATGTATTCATTAAATAACATTTTATCAGAACAAAATATTGTGGAGCTTTCCGCTAACACACAATTCCTATTAACACAAGCTGATTTTAAAAAAGCTGCCCAAGGAGACCGCCTGATATTAAACCAAGCAGAGTCATGTTTGAATTACACATCCCTAAACCTCAATATAACATTCTGACAATACTACAAATATGCTGTCGTTATATAAAAATGCTTTCTCTGTCAAGGGCTGACAATGATTCTGAAAGCATTTCCCCATATCATACACCTAGATCCACAAACAAATCAGAACACTGCCTGAAATATTACAGTCAGTGTGCTAAAACCCACTCAAAAGAAAACAAAATTGCTACTTAGATCTCCAAGATTATGGTTCAGCTTCTGACACATCCAATTCCATTAGCTATTTGGTACTCTGAATACTATAGATCAAGAACTTGCAAATTCATTAATGCGATTCTTTAGCAGTAAAATGTTTACAATTGCCCATCAGGATTAGTGTTATCACAGTTCTTTGGAAAGAAGGGAGGGCAATGTTTAATTAGATGTCAGTGATCACTCTGCAAACTACACAATTGGCACTTTCCTCAAAGGCAAACTGTACTCATTTAAACTTTCACTTAATCTGAAGTGATAGAATGTTGCCTCAGTCTCTCCATTGTTTCTACAATTTGTTTATATTTTTTAAAAGCTGGTCAGTGGTAATTGGGAATGCAAATTAAATGTTGAATTTCACAGTCAGTACCGTCACAAATGTCTGAAGATAGCTGCATATAAAGTTCCTCTCCCAGGCTACAACTAACCACCAAAATTAAGAAAATGAATTCACCCCAAACCCTCTGTCATCTCCCAATATGTTAACAAAGTGCTTTATGGTGTGGCACAGTTTCACAAGTGCTAATCAGCCTCTTTTACCTCGTAGAAACATGAGTCTCAACCATGATTTTCAGCAAGCTCTTTGACTACAGTCATCAAACCCAAGCTAAATCAAGCCCATTCACACTCTCCATTAAAGGTCAGATAATAAGCAAGCAGGAGTCAGAATACATGGTTATCCATATATTTCCTCTTCTTATCCAGATGATCAGTAGCTTAAATGTCTGACGCCACCAGGACTGGACCCATTAGAGGAATCCTAGACAAGCAAACTCTGGTCTTTCAGTTCCGCAATGCTAACTTTGTGTGCAACCAACAAACGTGTGACATACAGTCATTTCTCTCCATCAGCTGTTGGAAACTGCAACGTGACAATTCAACATTGTTCCAGTCCCAAGAGCCTGGGAGCAGTTGCTGCCACCCCTTCAGACACTTAGGCATTGACATTGCACAGAATGACAAAAATATATTCTCTGCCAGAATCACCTCATTAGTTATGAAAATAAACATTTTGTTAAAAGATGGTGAATCTACCAAATTCTGCATTCTCCTGCTGTAAAGATTGAAACATGCTGTTTTACACTTTATCGAAGTACAACTAAATAGGCTGTTGAGCCACCAACTGCACCACCCTCCTGCCCCCACCCAAACTTTATTGACTGTGCTCTGAAAACTGATCACTGCTACTGTGGGAACAAAGAATAGCTCTGTCTGGCCACTAATGTCACTAATTGACCTGTCTTTCTGGTCCTGTTGGAAT
Organism: Mustelus asterias; assembly: GCF_964213995.1. Classification (NCBI taxonomy): domain Eukaryota; kingdom Metazoa; phylum Chordata; class Chondrichthyes; order Carcharhiniformes; family Triakidae; genus Mustelus; species Mustelus asterias. The sequence continues at coordinate 32,879,506 of NC_135817.1, read as the reverse complement.
TGTTTGCACACCCATGAAGATTTTCAAGGTACCAGTCATTCAATTCTCACCTGAAAAACAAGCATTTGTCAGTTGTAGATTGTGATTGGCACTTGGCCACTCCATCAAACGGTCATAATTCTTTTAGTCATTCATTGGATGTGGGCATCGCTGGCAAGGTCAGCATTTGTTACCCATGCCTTTCAACGGAGTGGCTTGCCAGCCATTTCATGGGTATTTAAGAGTCAACAACTTTGCTATAGATGTGGAGTCACATGTCAGTCAGACCAAGTAAGGATGACAAATTTCTTTCACTTTAATGAACCAGATGGATTTCTATAACAATCAATAATAATTTCATGGTCATCATTAGACTTTTAATTCCAGATATTTATTGGATTCAAAATTTAACATCTGCTGTGGTGGGATTTGAACCAGGGTCCCCAGAGCATTACCCTGGGTCCAGTCGCAATACCACTGGGCCATTGCCTCCTTTTATCCTGTTTAATGCAATTTTTACATAGACTTGTAAAAAAGTAAGCAGCATGCTAGCCTACTTCAAGCAAAAATATTGCTTACATATTCAAATCATAGAGTCATAGAGGTTTACAGCATGGAAACAGGCCCTTCGGCCCAACTTGTCCATGCCGCCCTTTTTTTTAAAAAAACCCTAAACTAATCCCAATTGCCCGCATTTGGCACATATCCCTCCAAACCCATCGTACCCATGTAACTATCATAGAATCATAGAATCATAGAAACCCTACAGTACAGAAAGAGGCCATTCGGCCCACCGAGTCTGCACCGACCACAATCCCACCCAGGCCCTACCCCCATATCCCAACAGTATCCCCATATCTATACAGTAATTAATCAACGAATTAATCAACTTTCTATAGAGTCTAAATCAGAGCCCTGTGACTATTTGTTCCAGTCACTAGGCAGTCTAACCATCTGTACTCCACAAAATATCTACAGGCCACTATCAACCCACATTCAACACAATCCCTCAACCTCTCTGGGATCAGTGTCTCCACTTTCAAACCCAAACTCTTACAATAGGGTGGCACGGTGGCTAGCACTGCTGCCTCACAGCACCAGGGAGCCGGGTTCAATTCTGAACTTGGGTGGCTGTGTGTGTGGAGTTTGCACATTCTCCCCCCGTCTGCATGGGTTTCCTCCGGGTGCTCCGGTTTCCTCCCACAGTCCAAAGATGTGCAAGTTAGGTTGATTGGCCATGCTAAATTGCCACTTAGTGTCAGGGGGATTAGGAGGGTAAATATGTGGGGTTGCAGGGATGGGACCTGGGTGGGATTGTTGTTGGTGCAGGCTCGATGGGCCAAATGGTCTCCTTCTGCACTGTAGCTTCTATGATTCTATGAATTTGACTGATGCTCCCCCTTTCCAAAACCAGTGAGCTGTAAGGGGATGCCCATTTGATGCCTCCAGTTTCCAATCTCAAAGTTTGCCCTCTTCAGGTGGCAGTGTGGATTGGGTTTGCAAGGGAGATGCCACCACTCCACTGGCTTCGCTCCCATTTTGGGTGCAAATCTAAAATTGCCTGATCTGTGTGCATCCAGCTAACATAAGACTGAATTTAGCTGTAATACCCACAGTCAGATTGTGGACACTTTAATGTCAAGGCTTACCACAGGAGGGAATGTCTTTTAAAAAATTGTAAGAAGTTTAACAACACCAGGTTAAAGTCCAACAGGTTTATTTGGTAGCAAAAGCCGTTAACCTGGTGATGTTAAACTTCTTACTGTGTTTACCCCAGTCCAACGCCGGCATCTCCACACCATTTAAAAAAATTAACAGAGGACAGCTGATCCCTGCACAGTCAGCACCTTCATGAATAATAGGGACAATTGGCACAGCAAAATTAATTAAGCATCCCAAATCATGCAAACTCTGATGTGCCAATACAATGAACAGTGGTAACACAATGCATCATTGGAAGAACTAATACATGAAAATTACGGCAAGTCAGTATCATAGAAACCCTACAGTGCAGAAGGAGGCCATTCGGCCCATCGAGTCTGCACCGACCACAATCCCACCCAGGCCCTACCCCCACATATTTTACCCACTAATCCCTCTAACCTAAGCATCCCAGGACTCTAAGGGGCAATTTTTTTAACCTGGCCAATCAACCTAACCCACACATCTTTGGACTGTGGGAGGAAACCGGAGCACCCAGAGGAAACCCACGCAGACACAAGGAGAATGTGCAAACTCCACACAGACAGTGACCTGAGCCGGGAATCGAACCCGGGACCTTGGAGCTGTGAAGCAGCAGTGCTAACCACTGTGCTACCGTCCCACACAGTATGTGTGTTGTCAACTCCTTTCAAAACCACCCTGTGTGGGGTTATAGTGTTGACCCAGATGCATGAAAAAAATTTACCTCACTCTCTTAACACAATATGGTCCACAAAGTCACTTTTGGAAAGATGGACAATATTTAGAAACGGTATTTTTAAAAAATAGATATTCTGAGTTGTTCAGACATGAACACAACAATAGATTCAGTTCATTCAGCCTTTAAATGCTTCCACGCGAGGAAGAGAAACTTCTTGCTCACAACTATATACAGCAAACCTCAAGGTGACCAATGAGCACATTGCTACTTGTGAGCTATTATCGACCATTCCCAGCCACACCTAGCGTCCGTTCCCCTCGCCGGTACAGGATTAACCACAGTCTCTGCACAATTCAGCAAAGACATCTTTCATATTCACCAACACTTCTACTCAAAGGATAATGTTGGAGCTGATCTCAATGCTGCTCTCCACCTCCTGCACCACATCATTCCCTGGCAACAGTTAACTGCCGGAGCACATAACCTTGGAGATGAAGGTGAGCATGCTCAGTAAGATAGTTTGTGTCAGGTTACAGGTTAAAGAATAAAGATATGAATATATTTCTTCATGGTCATCATATACAGATGGGTTGATTGGGTGTTTGTGTGTGTCAGTCATCACCAGTGAAAGTACCGAAGCAAGTTTTGTTTTGCACCTTCCCCTCACTCATCGTGAATTAAATATCACAATCATCCACCCCCACCAGAAATGTGAGTAACATCAATGCATGCACTTCAATCAATTATTCATATAAATTGAAGCACATCAAAGGAACTTGGAGTTGTTGTGTTGACTGAGTTGTCAGACTGCTTGTCTAACAATCAACACAGGGTGAACTGAAATTTCCTTTAATGGAGGCTGAAAAAGACCATTGAAAACCTTGGTGTGCTATGTAACCTCGAGGTGAGCTTCTGACTACATATTTGCAGTATCACTGAAGACTTCCTGTTTCACCTCGGTAACATTGCCTGACTCCACCCAAGACAGCTTGCTGGTGACGGAAATCCTCAACTATGTTATTATTACCTGTAGACTTGATTGTTCCAATGCACTCCTGGTCAACCTCACATATTCTCCTCTTTGTATATCTGAGGTCATCCAAACCTCAGCTGTCCCTGTCCTGACCCACACCAAGTCCCAGTCGCTCATTGCTGCTTTGCTCACTGGCTGACATTAGATCCTGACTCAGCATCACCTCATTTTTGAAAATCTTGTCCTTGTTTTCCAATCCCTTTATGGCCTTGGCCCTCCTTTGTAATCTCCTCTAGCCCAATAATCCTCCAAGTTTTCTGTGCTCCTTTATTTCCAGCCTCTTGAGCATCGCTAATTTATTTATTTTACCATTGGTGGCCGTGCCTTCAGCACGCTCCCTCAATCTTTCTGAATCTCTATCTCTCTTTCCACCATTAAAATGCTCCCTAAAAACTAACTGTTGGGTCAAAATGTTGTTCCTTTGCCCAAACATCGATGTGACTTGGCACTAAATCCTGTTTGATAATACTTCTGCGCAGCATCTTGGGATGTTTTACTGCACTAAAGGAGCTAGACAAAAACTTCAGAGTATGAACTCTCTCTTTGACAAACACAAGAAGGGAGGTGGTCAATGCAGTGCAAGGAGATGGTCTGGGGAAGGATAACCAGTTTGCGACAGGTAGGGACAGAGCATGCAATCAAAAGAATGCACTAACAAATCGGGTCCATATAAAGGCTAGCATAAAGACACTTTACCTGAATGCACGTAGCATTCGAAACAAAGTGAATGAGTTGATGGCGCAAATCAGTACAAATGGGTATAGAAACATAGAAAAACTACAGCACAAACAGGCCCTTCGGCCCCACAAGTTGTGCCGGACATATCCCTACCTTCTAGGCCTACCTAGAACCCTCCATCCTATTAAGTCCCATGTACTCATCCAGGAGTCTCTTAAAAGTCCCTATTGAGTTTGCCTCCACCACCACTGATGGCAGCCGATTCCACTCGCCCACCACCCTCTGTGTGAAAAACTTCCCCCTCACATTTCCCCTGTACCTACCCCCCAGCACCTTAAACCTGTGTCCTCTCGTAGCAGCCATTTCCACCCTGGGAAAAAGCCTCTGAGAGTCCAACCGATCTATGCCTCTCAACAACTTATATACCTCTATTAGGTCTCCTCTCATCCTACGTCTCTCCAAGGAGAAAAGACCGAGCTCCCTCAGCCTATCCTCATAAGGCAAGCCATTCAATCCAGGCAACATCCTTGTAAATCTCCTCTGCACCCTTTCAATCATTTCCACATCCTTCCTGTAATGAGGTGACCAGAACTGAGCACAGTACTCCAAGTGGGGTCTGACGAGGGTCTTATATAGCTGCACCATTATCCCCGGACTCCTAAACTCAATCCCTCGATTGATAAAGGCTAGCACACCATACGCCTTCTTAACCACCTCCTCCACCTGCGCGGCCGATTTTAGAGTCCTATGGACCCGGACCCCAAGGTCCTTCTGATCCTCTACAGTACTAAGAGTCTTTCCCTTAATATTGTACTCCTTCATCCCATTTGACCTGCCAAAATGGACCACTACACATTTATCTGGGTTAAAGTCCATCTGCCACTTCTCCGCCCAGTCTTGCATCCTATCTGTAACTTCTGACATCCCTCCAGACTATCCACAACCCCACCAACCTTCGTGTCGTAGGCAAACTAACCAACCCATCTCTCCACTTCCTTATCCAGGTCATTTATGAAAATGACAAACAGCAAGGGTCCCAGAATAGATCCCTGAGGCACACCACTAGTGACCGACCTCCATTTAGAAAAAAACCCATCTATACACACTCTCTGCCTCCTTTGGGCAAGCCAGTTCTGGATCCACAGGGCAGCAGCCCCTTGGACCCCATGCCCTCTCACTTTTTCTAGAAGCCTTGCATGGGGGCCCTTATCGAACGCCTTGCTAAAATCCATATAAACCACATCTACCGCTTTCCCTTCGTCAGTGTGTTTAGTCACATTTTCGAAGAATTCCACCAGGCTCGTAAGGCACGATCTGCCTTTGACAAAGCCGTGCTGAGTATTCTTGAGCATACTAAACCTCTCTAAATGCTCATAAATCCTGTCCCTCAGGATCTTCTCCATCAGCTTACCAACCACTGAGGTTAGACTCACCGGTCGGTAATTTCCTGGGCTATCCCTATTCCCCTTCTTGAAAATAGGAACCACATCCGCAATCCTCCAATCCTCTGGCACCTCTCCTGTCTCCATCGACGATGCAAAGATCATCGCCAGAGGCTCTGCAATCTCTTCCCTCACCTCCCACAGTAACCTGGGGTACATCCCATCCGGACCCAGCGACTTATCTATCTTGATGTCATTCAAAGATTCCAGCACAACCTCTTTCTTAAAGTCCACATACTCAATCTTTTCAGTCCACCGCACGCCCGCAGTACATCCACCCAGGTCCTTCTCCTCTGTGAAAACCGAGGCAAAATACTCATTAAGCACTTCTGCCATTTCTACTGGTTCTGTACAGACTTTCCCGCCTTCACCTTTTATAGTCCCTATTCCTTCACGTCTCATCCTTTTACTTTTCACATATTTATAGAACGCCTTAGGGTTCTCCTTAATCCTACCTGTCAAGGCCTTCTTGTGACCCCTTCTGGCTCTCCTAATTTCCTTCTTTAGTCCCTTCCTACAAGCCGTATACTCATCTAGACCCCTATCTTCGCCAAGCTCTCTGAACCTTTTGTACGCTTTCCTTATCTTCGCGACAAGGTCCCGCACAGCTTTCGTGCACCACGGTTCCTTTAACCTACCAACACCTCCCTGCCTGCTCGGAACGTTGTCCTGTAGAACTCTAGACAGACATTCCTTGAAAAACTGCCACCTCTCTTCAGTACATTTCCCCAAGAATACCTCCTTCCAATTTACTCCTCTAATTTGGTGCCTTATGTCTTCATATTTCCCCTTACTCCATATAAACGCTTTCCTAGCTTGCCTGATCCTCTCTTTTTCCAATGCAAGCATAAAGGAGATAGAGTTATGATCGCTATCTCCAAGATGCTCTCCCACTGAGAGATCTGACACCTGTCCAGGTTCATTGGTCAGTATCAGATCAAGTACAGCCTCTCCTCTTGTAGGCTTGTCCACATGCTGTGTCAGGAAACCCTCCTGAACACACCTAACGAACTCCTCCCCATCCAATCCCCTTATTCTAGGGATATTCCAATCTATGTTTGGGAAATTAAAGTCTCCCATCACAACTCTACTATTACTGCATCTCTCCAGGATCTGTTTCCCTATCTGCTCCTCCACCTCCCTGTTACTATTGGGCGGCCTATAGAAAACTCCCAGCAAAGTGATAGATCCCTTCCCACTCCGAACTTCCACCCACAGAGACTCTGTAGACAATCCCTCCACAGCATACGCCTTCTTTACAGCTGTGACACTATCCCTGATCAACAGTGCCACTCCACCCCCTCTCTTGCCTCCCTCCCTGTCCTTCCTGAAGCATCTGAATCCCGGCACCTGGAGTATCCAGTCCTGACCCTGAGACATCCAAGTCTCCGTAATGGCCACCACATCACACTTCCAGGCATCGATCCACGCTCTGAGCTCATCCCCTTTATTCGCTATTCACTATGATCTAGTGGCCATTACAGAAACGTGGTTGCAGGGTGACCAGGACTGGGAACAGCAATAATCATGGGGGATTTTAACCTGCATATTGATTGGTTGACTCAAGTCGGACGCGGTGGGCTTGAGGAAGAGTTCTTAGAATGCTGTCGGGATAGTTTCCTCAAACAGTATGTTACAGAACCTATGAGGGAGTGAGCTATCTTGGATCTGGTCCTGTGTAATGAGACAGGTAAAATTAATGATCTTCTTGTGAGAGATCCTCTTGGAATGAGTGATCACGATATGGTTGAATTTCTAATACAAATGGAGGGAGAGAAAGTAGGGTCCCAAACCAGTGTCCTCTGCTTGAACAGAGGGGAGTACAATAGGATGAGGGCAGAATTGGCTAATGTAGACTGGGAGCGCAGACTAGTTGGTAGGACAGCTGAGCAACAGTGGCAGATTTTTAAGGAGATTTTTCTCAGTACTCAGCAAAAATATATTCCTGTGATAAAAAAGGAATGTAAGAAAAGGGATAACCAGCCGTGGATAACTAAGGAAATAAAGGAGAGTATTAAATTAAAAACCGATGCGTACAGAGTGGCCAAAACTAGTGAGGAATTAGAAGATTGGGAAAGCTTTAAAAAACAACAAAGAACTACTGAGAAAGCGATAAAGAAAGGAAAGATAGATTATGAAACTAAACTAGCACAAAATATAAAAACTGATAGTAAAAGTTTTACAAAGATATAAAAAGGAAGAGTAGCTGAAGTAAATGTTGGACCCTTAGAAGACGAGAAGGGGGATTTAATAATGGGAAACGAGGAAATGGCCGAGGCCTTAAACAAGTTTTTTGTGTCGGTCTTCACGGTAGAGGACACAAATAGCTTACCGAAAATTGATGGTCGTGGGACTGTAGGGGGTGAGGTCCTTAAAACGATTACTATTACTAAAGAGGTAGTGCTTGGTAGGCTAATGGGACTAAAGGTAGACAAGTCCCCGGGCCCGGATGGAATGCATCCCAGGGTACTGAAAGAAATGGCAGAAGTAATAGCGGATGCGTTGGTTGTAATTTATCAAAATTCGCTGGACTCTGGGGAAGTGCCGGCTGATTGGAAAACAGCTAATGTGACGCCACTGTTTAAAAAAGGAGGTAGACAAAAGGCGGGTAACTACAGGCCGGTTAGCTTAACATCCGTAGTTGGGAAATTGCTGGAATCCATCATTAAAGAAGAAATCGCAGGAAAAAAATGGTTTGATCAAGCAGACGCAGCATGGATTCATGAAGGGAAAGTCGTGTTTGACGAATTTACTGGATTTTTATGAAGATGTGACGAGTGCAGTTGACAGAGGGGAACCAGTGGATGTGATGTTTTTGGATTTCCAGAAGGCGTTCGATAAGGTGCCTCACAAAAGGTTGCTGCAGAAGATTAAGGTACACAGAGTTGGGGGTAAAATGTTAGCGTGGATTGAGGATTGGCTATCTGACAGGAAGCAGGGAGTTGGAATAAATGGGTGCTTTTCTGGTTGGCAGTTGGTGACTAGTGGCGTGCCGCAGGGATCGGTGCTGGGGCCTCAACTGTTTACCATATACATAGACGATCTGGAGGAGGGGACCGAGTGTAGGGTAACAAAGTTTGCGGATGATACAAAGATGAGTGGGAAAAAGAATTGCGTGGAGGATGCGGAAAGTCTGCAGAGAGATTTGGATAGGCGAAGTGAGTGGGCGAGGATCTGGCAGATGGAGTATAATGTTGACAAGTGTGAGGTTATCCACTTTGGAAGGAATAACAGTAAAATGGACTATTATTTAAATGGTGAAAAATTGCAACATGCTACTGTGCAGAGGGACCTGGGGGTCCTTGTGCATGAATCGCAAAAACTCAGTTTGCAGGTGCAGCAGGTGATCAAAAAGGCAAATGGAATGTTAGCCTTTATCGCGAAGGGGATGGAGTATAAAAGCAGGGAGGTCTTGCTGCAATTGTACAAGGTACTGGTGAGGCCGCAGCTGGAGTACTGTGTGCAATTTTGGTCCCCTTATTTAGGGAAGGATGTATTGGCCTTGGAGGGAGTACAGAGAAGGTTCACCAGGTTGATACCAGAGATGAGGGGGTTAGCTTTTGAGGAGAGATTGAGTAGATTGGGCCTGTACTCGTTGGAGTTCAGAAGGCTGAGGGGAGATCTTATAGAGACATATAACATAATGAAGGGGCTCGACAGGGTAGAGAGATTCTTTCCACTTAGAAAGGAAACAAGAACTAGAGGACACAGCCTCAAAATAAGGGGGCGTCAGTTTAGGACAGAGTTGAGGAGGAACTTCTTCTCTCAGAGGGTAGTGAATCTCTGGAATTCTCTGCCCATTGAAGCAGTGGAAGCTACCTCGTTAAATATGTTTAAGTCACAGGTAGATAGATTTCTGATCAATAAGGGAATTAAGGGTTATGGGGAGCGGGCGGGTAAGTGGAACTAAACCACTATCAGATCAGCCATGATCTATTTGAATGGCGGGGCAGGCTCGAGGGGCTAGATGGCCTAATCCTGCTCCTATTTCTTATGTTCTTATGTTCACCTTCACCTCATTTCCATTTATTTTATTTCATTCCGTTTCATCTCATTCATCCTTCTTTCTCATGCCCATTTTTCCACTTCTCCATTCCCACTCTCCATCTTCCCCCCCTCCCCCTCCACTACCGGGCACCTGCCTTAACAATTTGTATCTTTGTTCTACCATGCACATATTATGATCATTTAATGGACACTTTTAGCACCTTTCTCAGCCTTCTTCATCTTCATTTACATTCCCTTTGACCAATTACAGCCATCCCCCTCCCTCACCCTCTTTTGATTTTCTTTGCTCTTAGCTTTGATGAAGGGTCACCCAGACTCGAAACACTGGCTCTATTCTCTCTCCACAGATGCTGATAGACCTGCTGAGACTTTCCAGGATTTTCTGTTTTTGTTTCAGATTCCAGCATCCGCAGTATTTTGCTTTTATACAAATTGTTGGTGTTGAGTTGTGCCCACAGAAAGTTTGCCAGTTCCTTTTATATTCCTCTAACATAGAGAAAGAGCAGGTCACATGACCTTCAGCAGGAGGGGTTAGACACAAACATTGACACCACTTTCAGCACTGAATTTTGACAGAGTCTCCTATGATTTTGCTCTGAACTTCATGGGGTAGAAGATGTTCATGCCAATTAACAATAAATGTTTCAATTTTTTTTGCACTGAAAATGATTGCTAAATTTTAAGTCGAAACATGATAAGTTCAAAACTATTTGCCTATTAGCCTTAGCACCACACACTGCTGGAACTATTCTTGACACGTTTATTTCAGATGATTCAAAGCATTATATAATAACATAAAATTAAATGTATTAATTTGTGATTAATGCAATGTGGCACTGTTGCATCGCTGTGCCTCATCTAATGTCTAAAGTAGTGCCGGCAAGCATTAATCAGAAATTAATGCTCATCATCTCTTTCATTATTGTTTCATTAAAGTTTATGCTCAATTAGAGGGCCTGCTGGTATTTCACTAATACATGGGTCAGATTAGGCCCGAGCACAGAGTTCAGCTTTGCTGTAATGTGTCTTCTTTGATGTAGCAACACTGATCACTGACAAATTCTAATTTTAAAAAACAACAATTGAAGAAGAAAAAGTGTATGCAAGCCTGATTCCAGCTTAATAATGAAAAAAATGCTAACGTGTAAATTGTCTTGCAAACTGCCAACTGAGATGACTCAAGTTAGTAGTTATGTTATTGCCCACATAGATAAACATTAAGTGTAATTTGTATTTTGGCAGGACCTCTTAGTATTTTATTATGTTTCTGGGAAACAATTTGAACAAACAATAAATTTCACAAGGCGCATGTCACAAATTGGTTGCTACATAATGCACAGTACAAGTAATGCTGACATTTTTACACAAATGCATGATTCTCAGGTTCATAAAAAGTAGCACTTCTTCCATTAGCTGTAAGACAAATACTCAGCATACGCTATACATCCCGCCTGTGTTCCTAATCTTGGAAGGGACTTTCACACACATTGCAATCCTACCTGGAACTCAGACATCATCAGAAGTGCAACCTGTGCCATTAGAATGATGATAATTCCTGATACTTCGAAATGGGAAATTGATTAGAGTGAGGCAAGATAAGATTTCATGGAGTAAATCCTTTCAATTTGCTTCAGTGCAGGTTAGAAAAGTAATCCATATCTATTTCTTTGACACTAAATAAAATACAAACAAAACTGTTAAAGTATCCCATGCTATTTGTAACTGCATTGGATCAGATAGGTCATCTGTAAGTGAAGAAGCCACATTTCATGTGATGTGAGAGAAAAAGCACTTCTACTTTCTACTCTGAAATCAATGCACAGAAATTGTCACTTTATCAGGAAAGACAATTCCTCATGCTGAAGAATGTCTCAGGGCACTTAAAAAAGTCAACATATCTCATCTCTGAATAAAAATAGAAAGTAAATCAGAGAACTAAATAAATAATAGAAAAGAGAAAAAGATTATGTGGCTGCCAATATTCTTAAACTGTATTCATAATGTATTCCACAAAAAGTGATCCAAATTGCACCAAGACCAGAAAAGTTTGTTTTGTTGAAGAAAATGTTGAACCACTGCTCCATTATTTCTTAAGATGCTGGCAGAGTTGTTGGTATGAGAGGTTTAGTGTTGTGCAGTGACGTGGTGCAAACTTCAAGTCAACATTGAACATACAGAGGTTCTACAAAAATTAAGAGTTCTAGATCTTAGGAGAGAATAAAGAGCCCCATTGATGGGTGTAGAATGAGAAAATCGGCAAACCATGAACAAAGTGTTAAAGAAAAATGACATGAAAAGCAGTCGAGTGAAGTAAAGGGATTGAGGTAAAAAGAGCCAGAATTATGTCAGGTTGTTTACTTTATAACGCTACGATGCTGGCTGCTATTGTTTATAGGCAAATTTGGGGAATTTAAATCATTTGCTTTGATGCTTTTTGTTCTGTTATTTGTTCTATTATCAACACATCAAGCTCCTCAACTGGACAAGCAAAACATAGCAACACTCAGTCAGTGCCTTACACCTCACTGGAAGCATCCACTGAGCTCTCCATATTGGGAGCATTCAATGTCTGAGGTGGTTGGTTAGCAGAATGCTTGGACATGCTTCCCCACAGGTGATACAAGAGCTCCACTTTATGTTAACATCTCAGCTTCAATAGCATAGAACTGTCCATCTGAAAAAGGCACCCGGAGACAGTCAGTGTGGTTCTGGCTGGCGTATCTTGAGCAGATTGGAAATCGCTTGTCAGCAGTCAGTTAAGCTGTCAGTAGTCAGGGTGGTCATTTGACGGGAGCAAAAGATGGGAGTGAAAGCGATCCAAATATTATTTTTCACACTGAAGGAGACTGAAATCTAGTCCCTAATTTTTATGATTACTTTAAAAATCTTGGCTCCACTTCTTCCACACCAAGTTACTGATCAAATGGAACATCCAAGGCAGATATTGCGCCCAATTTGAGAGTGACATAGCTCCAGGGTCCTTTGTACATCATAGGACCCTAATTTTCTTGTTTTCATTAAATTCAAGGTGCCAGCGCCCAAGGGAGAAAATGCTGTTAAAATGTTGTGAGGCGGTAACCAATCAGGAATTGCATGCTTGGGTTTTAACTGCTTTTCCAGACAGTTTTTTTTAGACAGAGGGCGTTAAGTCTCCTCCTTATAATTGCCCTTAGAGACCACAGAGAAGCCTAGTTATAGAGAGGGAACGATCACATTGACTCACACTTCATATGGATTTTGTGTTAACTGCTGCACTGTAAACAATAAGTGATATGTTCAGGATACTAATGTATTAAGAAAAGACTGTGCATGTAAGGGCAGAGATGCCCCAGGTTGGTCTGAAGCTGATATATAGATGAATGATATAGCTAACCACAGCTTAAATTAGTATATAATGAAATCTACCTCAAGGAAGCCATTGCTAATTATCTGTTGTACCAAACAATCTACAAAATTCATCAGTCCTAAGAACATTTTATGATTTTCTTTTAAGTGCATGAATAGATGACGAACAGATGAAATAGTGACAGCATGAGAAGGCAGTGACTGCAATTAGAGTGAAAACAGGCTTTCCTCACTCACACACTTTATTTCCTTCCGTTTTCGTGGGAAAAAAAGATATATTCTGGTGCAAGTTCCAAAGTCAGTGTAAATGAAAAAAATATTTTTTTCTCTCTCAAATCTCTATTTAGTATGGCCCTTATTTTGTAATCCAGACTACTCAACGACACTCTGATTAGATAAATAGGCTGAAGAATTAAAGGCTGAATCTAAGTCATGCTGTTTTTCGTATCTGTCCGACACCTCAGTAATTAAACATGGTAATGAATAGTAATTAGCTTGTTAGCAGTCTCTTACCCATCTCATCTCCTTCCATACTGTATCACGGTTCCACTGTCACATTCTCATTCAATTCAACTCATCTAAACATTCACCAGACTTAATATAGGCCTCTCCCAAAGGATTTTTGCACAATAAGATTTCCAGTGACTGGGTGTCTATCATGACAGCATGTTATTAGAATTTAATGTACCAGTGCCAGATTGCTTAATATATCACTGGATTGTCGGGCATTAAGCTCCATAGTGCAGTGCACATTAAGGAAATCCTCTCTTTTTTGGGGACGGGGGCAAACATTTAACTTTCTGAATTTGTTTGTTATGCACACCAAATGGGGCAAAATGGGAAAACCTATAATTTAGAGGTAAGCCATAGCAACACACCAAGGACGGAGTTCACAAGTACAGGTCATATCAAGATTGATGCAGACTGATTCAGAAACCTGACCTTTTCTTTCTTTTTTCCTCGATGGAATAGAGCCTTCTGTGCTTCAGAATAATGGCAAAATCTATAATGTTGCTGTGGGGCAGGGAGGTAGGGAATTGGAGTTTGTTTAAAAAAGAAGTTCTGCAATTTAATATGCCACACACCGTTTTCCATACAAGAGTAAAACATCTTCTCTACAATTATATAGTCAGCTCTGCTTTGCAGATGTGGACCACTGTCAATTATAATTTGTTGTGTAAGCTGTGCAGGGACTGTAACAAATTAAAATGAGCCTTAAAAGTATATTCAATTTGCCAATAAGGTGACCTCTCATTAAAAGTAAACAGCAAATGACACTTGTGCTGGCTGCTGTATTAATCAGGTAAAGGTCTCAGAGGGCAACCACACACAGTACATCACAAACAGTCCTCTCATACACACAGTCTACTCCAGTTAACCACTGACTTTGAATTACTTGGATCAATCTGCTCTGTCATTTAACCTGCACTGGGAAAGTGTGTGGCCCACAATATATCTACTGCCTACAGTTAAGTATGTCATTTTGAATTGTCTCCAATCTGTTCTGATGCTTCCTATCCTTCAGCATTTAATGTGTTTAACCCTCAACTGCTCATGTCAGAAGCACTTTCATGTAACTGCTATTATTGACAGTATTCATTATATTTTTATGCACACATGTCTGAACATTTTACTGCCAGAACTGCAGTCTGCATTTTTTTTGTACGGGTATGTGCATAAAACGATGAAAGCCAAAATCTAAGCTTGGACCAATGGGTTCAGCTGATCCACATATTTGTCTTTGAGAAACTGGTGATGGGTCTTCTTGAACTACTTAGTCCATGCGATGAAGGTGCTGCATAGTGCTGTTGGGAAGGAAATTTAAGGTTTTTGACTCAACTACAATGAAGAAACAATGATATATATTCAAATCAGGGTGGTGTGTAACTTGGAGATGATAATATTTCCTTGTGCCTGCTGCAATTGTCCTTCCAGGTGGTGCAGCTTGTGGGTTTTGGTGCCTTGGGCAGTTGCTGTGATGCTAATAGATTGTACACACTGTTGCTATGGTAAACCAGTGGTGGAGGAGTGGATGTTCAAATCAGGGCATGGATGCCAATCATGCAGACCTATTTGGCTTGGTTTCCTCTGCTTCAAAAACTCACAATATTCCTTTAGAATATGCAATGGTGTTCCCTTCAACTTCATCCTATGGAAATACATTTCACACTCCAACAATCCCCTGCATAAATAAGTTTATTTTAAATCTTTTTCTTTGCTCTTTTATTGACATTTTAAAATGATCACCCATCATTACTCAATCACCCTATTCACTATCAAAATTATTCAGAATTTTGAATCTTAAATCTCCTGTTTTAGCCTCCAGTACATGAGTGGAAATAGTTCCAGTACCTGAAGATTCCAATCCTGAGCACAATTTTAGTGAACCTATGTGGTATGCTCCCTCGAAATGTCATGTCCTTTCTGTAATTGGACACCCAAAGCTGCACACAGCACTCTAACTGCGATCAAACCAAGATTTGGATAAATTTATCATTATCTCCTTACTGTTAATGTGCTATTTATAAAAAGTGTTGCCATTTTATGGCTTTATCTAATTGCACTCTCTTAGGGAATTACATACTTGAACAGGAAGGATTTTTGTTTACCCAAATAATTCTTCATCATTCTTTTTTTTGTTTTCCCGAATAAAATATATGATTTCAGCATATATGGTTCAGCCCAGTTGGCTGGATAGCTGGTTAGCGACGCCAACAGGACAGGTTCAATTCCCGTACTGGCTGAGGTTATTCATAGAATCATGGAATCTACAGTTCAGAAGGAGGCCATTTGACCCATCAAGCCCGCACCAACAACAATCCCACCCTGGTCCTATCCCCACAACTCCATGTATTTACCCTACTAATCCCCCTGACACTAACAGGCAATTCGTCATGGCCAATCAACCTAACCCGCACATCTTTGGACTGTGGGAGGAAACCAGAGCACCCGGAGGAAATCCATGCAGACACGAGGAGAATGTGCAAACTCCACACAGTCACCCAAGCCCGGAATTGAACCCAGGTCCCTGGCGCTGTGAGGCAGCAGTGCTAACCACTGTGCCACTGTGCCCATGAAGGTCTGCCTTCTCAACCTTGTCCCTCACCTGAAGTGTGGTGATCCTCAGGTTAAATCACCACTAGTTAGTGCCTATGGTCATCTGGGACAATGGCAGCTTTTTAATTTTAATATGACCTCAAACGTTTTCATATTAAATGGCAACTGTTTGCCCATCCTAATATATTTGAGTATCCTGAAAGCTTTTTGTGTCATCCTTGCATCATAGGGTCAGCTATGACACAGTTTGTGACATCCGGCATTACTGTGAACATTGAAGATAACAGTCTGTTCCTGCACTATGCCCCTTCTTAAATCCCACCTTGCCATCATCCTGCTATTGGACATTAAGCGCAGGCTGGTAGCAGGTTGACTATAAATGTTTTGCTTTACATCCCAACCTCTTTCCTCAACCCCAACCTTCTCCTTCTGATTTTCTACTTTTTCTGTACCCAGAAACTGCCACCTGCCCAGCCACAGCAACCTCAGGAGGAAGGGCATGATCAGCAATTCAACACTGAAGGAGAAGCATTGTCACTCGATCTGACACTTGCAGCTACCAGCTCAGATATTGGCACTCCTCAACCTTGGAAATAGCATTGAATCAGGGTCTGATGTGGTAAGTCACAAAGCATAAATGGGCTGCAGCCAGGACAGAGGGAAAGGATAGGTCATCTGCCAGTTGACTAGAGGGTGAAGTTGCAGATTGCAAATTCCAACCCAATATCTGGCAGGCATTTGAAAGTAGTCAAGGGAAAAGAAGATTGTGTTTTTTTAAATTAGCTTAACAGGGCTATGGAAAATAGTATTGTGCTTTGATGCTTTGAGTTTATAGTCAGGTCCATTGATGGGTTACATGTTTTTTCAAGAGTATGCTATATACTCATTTTAGGTGGAGTAGCAGCCAATGAGGAATTGGAGTTCGCTTGCTAAATAAATAAATTTTCCTTGGTTAAATCTCCCTAGTCTTTGTCACAGAAAGGAGCACCCCTTGAGATCCAACTGCTGCAGTCCATATGGTGTAGGTACACCCAAAGTGCTTTTAGCAAGGGAGTTCCAGGATTTTGACCCAACAATAGTGAAGGAAAGAAGGTATATTTCCAATATGGACTGAGCAGTCCATGTTCAAATCAGCAAGATATGGACCATATCCAGCTTTGGGCTGACAAATGGAAAGTAACATTCACGCCACACAAGTGCCAGGCAATGATTATCTCCGACATGAGAGAATATAACCATCACCCCTTGACATTCAATGGCATTATCATCACCAAATCCGCACTATCAAAATCCTGGGGGCTTACCATTGACCAGAAACTCAACTGGACTAGCCATATAAATACTGTGGATATAAGGGCAGATCAGAAGCAAGGAATCCTGCAGCAAGTAACTCACCTCCTGATTCCTTAAAGCCCGTCCACCATCTACAAGACACAAATCAGGGGTGTGATGGAATTGTCTTCCCTTGCCTGGATGAGCTCCACCAACACTCAAGAAGCCTGACACTATCCAGCCCGCTTGATTGGTACCCCTTCCACAAACATTCACTCCCTCCATCACTGATGCACATTCCCATCTTTAAGATACGCCAAGACTCACCAAGGCTTCTTCGACAGCACTTTCCAAAACCCATGGCCAGCACCATCTAGAAGGATCCTTCTCCAACCCACTCACCATCTTGACTTGGAATTAAATCACCGTTCCTTCACTGTCACTGATTCAAAATCCTGAAACTTCCTCCCTAATAGCACTACGGGTGTGTCTACACCACATGGACTGCAGCGGTTCAAGAAGGCAGCTCCCCATCACCTTCCCAAGAGCAATTAGGGATGGGCAATTAATGCTGGCCTAGCTAACAAAGCTCAAATCCTTTGAATGACTAAAATAAATGATAAGGATCCCATTAGACTTTTTTTAACTGCACATTCAATTTGTACTGTGTCGTCCAAGATGATTGTGCAAATCCCATGTCTTTCTGTTCTGCATCTCCTTTAAAATTGTTTCAATTTTTATTGCCCCTCCTCATTCCCCCCATAAAAAGGTATTGCTTTAAACTTCTGTGTTAAATTCGATCTGTGGTGTGTTTACCCATTTCACCAGTCTGTCTATGTCCTCCTAAAATCTGTTACTATCTTTCTCATTGGTTACTACATTTGAGTTTCATATTATCTCTAAATTATCACATCATCTCAAATTATCTCTAAACATATGGTCAAAAAAAATCCTGGAGGTAGTGGCCCAACAGTAACCACAGCCTTCAAAAGATTGGGGCCCTCTTTTTAAAGGGTGCCCCGATCTAAAAATATGTATAAATAAGGAAAGGGTTACCCCCACCACAGACATGGGGAACCTCCCCCATGAATATGGGAACCCCCTCCACCATGGACATGGGGAACCCCACTGCCAACCCCCACCCCCCCTCCCCCACGCCATCCCCCACTTCATGGACCTCTCCATCAGAAGCCCAACCCCTCCCCAGCACTGCCCCATCAACTGCCCAGGCACCGCCCCCTGACATTAGGCCCTGGTGGAAGTGCCAGGCAAAGTGCTAGCGCAGTGCTGGGGGCAGGGCCAGGGGGCAGTGCCAGGGCATTTCAGGCACTGACTGGGCATGACACTCTCACCCTTGTGGGCTGTACATACCTGTGCACCGCGAGTGGGCACCGTATGCCAGGTCCCCATTTCGCAAAAGCTGTTGTAAGCCCCACCAATGTGCAGGCGGAGTGGGAGTGGGGGCTTCCCTAACATGAAGAGATGATACAGCAGGGAAGCCCTCGAATGATATGTTAATGTATAGTAAAGGGGTTATGACCTATCATGGCATGAACCCCATTATGTCATAGGGTTGGGCTGGGGCAATGAGAATGAGAAATTCCGCTGACGTAAAAGCCATTTGGAGATTCCTATTGTATTCTCTGCCCCTCCTGCCATTCCTGCCCACTGAAAATGGGCGTAGAGAATCCCACCTGGGTCTTGAATATATATCAAGAGCAGTATTCCTAATATTGACTCCTGCAGGGCACCACTCTATAATTTACTGTACTCTGAAAAATAGCCTTCACCGCTCCTCTTTGCTTTTGTTCCTTAGTTTTTTTTATATATGTGCTGCAACTGGCCCTTTAATTCCATCAGCTTTAATTTCGCTAACAAGTCAACAATATGGCACTCTCTCGGATGCCTTTTGAAATCCATACACAAAACATCAATGACATTAGTCCTGCCCCTGCCACAGTCCTGAAACAACTCTTACTGATGATGTAGTGATGCTGTCACTGGATTCGTAATCCAGAGATCCAGGGCAATGCTCCAGGGACCTGGGTTTGAACCCCACCACAGCAGATGTTGAAATTTAAATTCAATAAAAGTCTGGAATTAAAAGTTTAACGATGACCACAAAATCATTGCTGGTTGCTGTTAAAATCCATCCTTACCTGTTCTGGCCTATACGTGACTCCAGACCTACAGCAATGTGATTGACTCTTAAATATCCTCTGAAATGACTGAACAAGCCACTCAGTTCAAGGGCAATTAGGGATGGGCAATAAATGCTGGCCCAGCCAGCGATCTCACATCATAGAAACCATAGAAACCCTACAGTGCAGAAGGAGGCCATTCGGCCCATCGAGTCTGCACCGACCACAATCCCACCCAGGCCCTACCCCCACATATTTACCCGCTAATCCCTCTAACCTACGCATCTCAGGGGCAATTTTAACCTGGCCAATCAACCTAACCCGCACATCTTTGGACTGTGGGAGGAAACCGGAGCACCCGGAGGAAACCCACGCAAACACGAGAAGAATGTGCAAACTCCACACAGACAGTGACCCGAGCCGGGAATCGAACCCGGGACTGATTTTTTAAAAAAGTCACAAATTACTTCTTATATAACTATGAAATAGGTAAACTATCCCTACTCCTTCTCTTTGGTGACTACCGATACAAAGTACTCATTAAGAATTTCACCCACTTCCTGTGGTTCCATGCATAACTTCCCTCTGTTGTCCTTGAGTGGGCCTACTCTTTCTCTTGCTACCCTCTTCTAATAAATGCGTAAAAAGCCTTGGGATTCTCCTTGACCCTGTTTGCTAAAGACTCTAGGTTTTATAACTCTCACCCTCATTTCAAATCTCTCCATGGCCTCATTTCTTCCTCTTTGTAATCTCCTCCAGCCCCACAACCATCCAAGATACCTGCACTTCTCGAATTCTGACTTCTCGTGTTTCCCAATTATAATTGATCCACCATTAGAGGCCATGCCTTTAGGTGCCTAGGTCCCAAGTTATGGAATATCCTTCTCACACCTCTTGACATCTCTACCTCACTTCCCTCCTTCAAGACAGTTCTTAAAATATACTTTGTTGATGAAGCTTTTGGTCATATAATCTAAGATCGCTTATATCGCTCATTGTCATTTTTTTCTAATGTGAAGAACCTTTATTTACATTAAAGGCACAATATAAATATAAGTTGTTCTTGCTCTCATCGTTTTTCTCTGTTGCTCCATTAAATAATTCAATCAAATTAATCATAGTTTGCCTTTAACAACTCCATGCTGACTTTCAATTATTAGCACATACTTTTCCAAATGCCAATTAATTTTGTCCTGGACTATTGTTCCTCAAAGATTCCCAAGCACAGACATTTGGCTGAGTGGCCTGTAATTGCTGGGTTTATCCCTTTCCATTTGTAAACATTTGCAAACCATCAATCCACGGACATCACTCCCAGATCTAAGGAAGATTTGATGATTGTGGATGGTGATCCTGTAATTTCCACCCTTACTTCCCTCAGTAATCTGGGATGGAGTCCCTCTGGAGCAGGTGACTCTTCTGCTTTGAGGACTGCCAACTTTCGAAACACCATCACTTTATCCATTTTCATCCTATCCACTAATTCTGTTGCCACTTTCTTTACTTCAACATGATGTTCTCTGTATTCTTATGTATCCAGAACAGGCTGTGACCAAATTCCACTCTAATTTCTCCCCCCGTAGACTACTTAAATAAAATTTCTACTCCAGTTTGATTGTAAGTCCCAAAAGAATATAAAGAAATCTTTGGGAAACATTTGACTGATTTACTGATAGGCAGTACTGGGTTTTGTGAGTTTGAGGCTGCTGATTTACCATAGAGAAGCTGCTAAATCACATCAGAGGACTATTAGTCTGGGGCTAAATTACAATTTCCAGCCAATCAGTACATAGAGTTCACAATGCAGTAATTGAGCAGCTGATGAATTTTCTTAGTTATTTTAAGCCTGTCATCATGTCACCTTTAAATATTTGAATTATGCATTCTCCCAATATAAATGATGATCAAAAACCTACTTTCTGATGCATATGTGAAATTAGAGTTATTTAAAAAGCATAACGCTCTGGGTTGGGAAAGCTGTGGCTATATTGCCACAGTGTGGTATTTCAAATGCGTGATATAAACATGGTAGGTGAGATGTGATAAATATCTCCATTCACAAAGGTGACTGCAACAAGTAATCTGACCAGCCTGACTTGTCGAGATGCATTTATAATCTCTCCCTGGTGACCATCTATATATAGGCTTTCCTCCTCCCCTGCAGTATCTATTCTGCCATTTTAGCAGGTCCTTATAATTTGTGAAAATGTACCAACTCATTTGCAACTAAAGCCAATTAACTCAACACCAATGCTAATGAGCTGCAAAAATAACACATGAAACAAATCCCTAAAAGATTATAAATCACAGAATCCTGAGCTGCAACATTAAAATGAATGACATTTCCCCATTCATAGTAATCTCTGAACAAACGGAACTCATGGAATAAAGGATATCACAGTGTAATTGTTGTAGTAATTTAAATAAAATTGATTTGTCATATTGGGCAATGACATTTGAAAAAGAATTAGGTTTCCGAACCTTTATCACCATAAGTATGTAAAAGGGCATGAGGACCTTGAATGTGTCTCTGATTATTGTTGCCTCCCTCTGGGGCTTCACCTCGACTTGACTTCTGAACCTGATGGTCAATTCAGAGCAGGAATTCAGTGGGTGGATTCGCAATGCTATAGCCAGGGGAAGAACCCCTGCCACACTGACAACTATTCACTTCATATCTTGCCTGTTCGGATTCAATTAAATTTTAAATTATATTTTTCAACATACGCAGGTTTAAATTTTAACATTTAAAAAAAATATACTTAATTTACAAAATTGGAATGAACAGCACTACTTACAGGTCCATGTAACCTGGAAGAACCTATTCTTTTTTGACTATAGATATATCCCTTGTGTCCACAGAGAACAGAGCACTTTCTGCTCCTTATGCTCATTACTGAACAATAAAAGAGGATATCTGTGAAATTGCAGCACAGCTCAGATTTAAAGGGAAAAAAATGGGTTACTGCAAATTACTACAGGGAGATGCAATGCGAACTACCTCACTGAAGGAGTTGAGTCAATGCTTCTACAAAGCAAAGCTAGTTTTGTTTCATCTGAAAATCGATATAATGATTCTGAAGAATTATCTTTTCTCTTATCCATGGCACCTAGGCTTCAAGTCAATTGATGGGATTTTGGAGACAGATTCTCTGACTTTTCAATAAAACCACAGTCAGACACACAACAAAAATCTGAAATTGGTTCCATTGGTAAACAGCTACAAAATACGTTTTCATTTATTTAAAAATAAAACAGAATCTACAAATGTGATCTTTCATTCCGAATACATCGAATGAGGCTGCGAACAGGTCACATAGAGTAGAATTAACAAGGCACAAGGGATGATTGTTCTCTTATTGAGAAGCAGAAGTGACACAAATTTAGCTATATAGGTTAGCTGACAATTCATTTTTTTCAATTTTCCCACCTCTTGTCCTGAATGCAGTGACCGATCTTCTGAATGCAGCCCCGATCTTCCCGATCCCTACCCTTGGCAGTCCCGACACCGCCGGCAGCCCCAACGCCCCCGCAACAGCCCCCCCACCATCTGGATGGCCATCCCCGATCACCCCCTTTCCTCCCTCTCCCAGCGATCCTCTGGCAGAGTGGTAGCAGGTCACCCCACCCCCACTGATCGGCTCCTCAATAGACCCTGCCCCCTTCTGGCTCCACCCTCTTGGCACTGCCCAACGTCTGGTTGGAAGTGCCATTTTGCCCCTTGGTCAGTGCCAGAGGGTCAGGCCAGCACTGCCTATGTGGCACTGCCTATGGGGCACCACCCCCCCCCCCCTTACCCGACCTCCTGGGGGTGCCTCCATGGCCTTCCTTCCTCCAGCGGGGTCTGGACACCTGTTCCCTGTTTGTGGGGAGCTGTTGTAAACCCTGCTGGAGGGAACCACTCCTGGCGGGGGTGGGGAGGAGGGGGCGGGGGGGAAGAGGAGATGCTAGCGGACTCAGAAACTTCAGTCCCGGGCCTGCTGATCGGATAACAATCCTCATTTAAAGATTGTAATCAGCTCCGCACCGATTTCCAGCGCGGAGCTTATGGCTTCAATAATTTGATCCCCGGAGACATGCAGAGACCATGGCGCCCAGCGGGGAGCCCGCTAAACAGCCTCTGCTGATGTCTCCCGGCCCATTGCATTGCTAGAGCAATGCAGCAGTGCACCACCACCACCCCCCCCCCCCCTCCCCGCCCTCCCAGATTTTCAAAGAGTGAGGCATTCACGTCATGGATAAGGCCAGGAAAATGCGACAAAGTGGAATGGAGCTGCAATGAGGTGGGAGACAGGAAATAGAGATTTCTGGGGCCAAGGCCCAGGGGATGGTTAATCAGAGTTATAGCTTGATTGCTTGTTTCATCAAGCTCACACTTCAACTTTGCTTGGTTGGAGTTAATGTACAAATGTCTGGCTCAAGTGGATGCTCTGGGACATATTAAATTTACAGAAGATTGTGCACAAAATTGAAGATCTCCATGAGTGCAAACAAAACAACTTATGCGGTGGGGTGGGGAAGTTGTTGGAACAATTAAGAGATAAGACGCTTAAGTTTGTGATTATCTTTCTGAATGTTTGCATTATTATGTTAAAACGTTTATCTTGATGAGGTATAATGTGACCTGGGTGGGGAACTGACGCATTTGCATCAAAGTTTCTTTTGCGATATTCAATGATAAGATCAATGTTATTCAATGTGATTTGTGAGTAACAAAATTGAATGTGACCAGTTTGGAAAGAGAGTGATTTAAACAGTTAACCAGTGAAAAACCAGTCTTACAATGTGGATGACAGAATAACAACATCAGAAATTTTTAATCATAAAGATATTGTGGGAGGAATCTGTTAGATTTTTTCCTTCTCTCAATCTGTATTCGGGTAAGCTAGGTGTTGGTGTATCAAGGCTTTTCCCAGCAGTCCAGCACACAGTAAAGGTCTGCCCAGTGGTGAGTTTTCACCACTTGCGCCCAGTCATCTAGAACTGGGAGTCTGGGGGGAAATGGGGAAAGGATTTGTACAGATCTAGAACTTTGTTGGTCATATTGATGAATTGACATTTTCCCCTTTGGAAGGTGGATTACACTGAAACTTACCTGATTCTAAGGTGAGTACATGTGAATTACCCTAAGTAGACAGAATAATTAGGGCAGGAAGGGAATGGAATATGTTAATATTATCTGGAGATTTAGCTCATTCAAACACCAGTTGAGATCTAAAACCCTCACAGATACATAAATTGATGCCTTTCAGGGTTTAAAATACCCTAAAACTCAGTGCTAGAATGCACATCAATGCTGAGGAATAGTGGCCTAGACTTGATGAGCACAAATCACTAACAGCAAATGTTTTCATTATTTGTCTGATCTACTTCTCTTTCACCAACACCAATTTCAACATTGTTTTCCTGCAGTAATCAGGAACAGTGAGGGTTGCCACAGAAATAAATCAGAACTTGGAACACAGGGACCTGGCCCACTGCAATGTCACAAAATGATGCTCTTCCCTGAAAGAACGGACACAATTATTTCGGAAAAGTCTGCAGACCATTCGTCAACCATGTAAACCCATGAACACAGTAACTGCTGAAAGCTCCCAATGAGTATCTTCGGATCGGAGGCAAAACAGAAGCTTTATTCGTTCTGCAATCAGCCAGGCATGCCAGCCTGGAGAACTTGCAATAACTGATCAATAACTTCAAATGAAGCTGACACAGGCTCAGAAAACCTGAAAGCTCAAAAAGAGCCCTGAATATAGACCTGGAACATGCAGGGAAGGTGAGATGTAACACTGGTGACAGCGAAAAAGAGGTAGTTAGTCACTCTGTCGCACACCCTGTCTGATTTTCAGTTTTTGCTGCTCAATTTTCTGAAATTGGGCTCAATTTACACTATTGTCAAAGCTGAACTTCAGTAGTTACACTGGGATGGTAAGGTTTCTTGTAACTTGAGCTACAGATTTTTATCCATTGCTAGTGTAGTGGAACATCAGAGCGTAAATTACATGAGTTTTCCTTCAATTTTGTGGGGAAATTTCAGGTGAAGAAAGAGGTTTATTGGTACTTTGATTGCTGAACTGTTTTAAGATTGTTCATAGCATTGTCACAATGGCAGAGAGACTTTCCTCCCTGTGAATGATTAAGATCTCACATTGTATATTTTTATTGTATATATATATAGCTATTTCTAAAATGTTAGAAACTGAAGAAAGATCCTTAAAATGGATAAAATTGTGTCTCTCTGTGATTCTAGAACAAAGAAGCTACTGTACAGTTTTGGAAACTCATTCCTTGTTATCTCTATGGAGCTACTAATGAGAGCTATACAAAGGCCAAAGCTGCATCTAATAAGCAAAGCTGGCCAGAAGCAGATGGAACATCTGCTAAGACAAAACCCTGCAACTTTCCTTTGAATTACTCATGGCTGGGACAGTTGTTGGAATCTAGATGATGGACATACATCCTTTGTCAAAGATGGTGGAGAGGTGGGGTCATGTGATTTGGGCCTCTGGCTTGTGGAACAAGTAATATTGGTAATATTGCCTTGCCAAACTGAAAAGCTTAAGTCAGCTGTTTAGCATCTGACATGAAAGGAGCTTTGGCCAAGGGTGAACAGCTACCCTGCTTCTGTTAAAAGTTCTGTGCCATCACCTATAAGACCGATGCATCTCTGTGTGCCTATCTCATCTTGTGAAGTCACAAGATGAGATAGGCACACAGCCTATCTCAGAACATGGAATTCTACAACATTGGTTTTCAGCCCAGCTACCTCGATGAAGGATGACCTCATCAGACTTTGATTCTGGACTCTGGAACTCATGTGAACCAATATTTATTTTCTCTATAGTTTCTGTTATGTAAAACGTCTGTTCTCTATTTCTTTCTTTACTGTCCAAAGGTGGAGGTGACGTTGTGACCTGCCTCCCATGTTTTGTGTTGTGCAAGTAAACTAACTGTTTGAGATCATCCTATATCAGGTTTGCTGTGGGGTTATTAGTAGAACATTGGATAACCACCGCTTATTAAGAGGACAAAAAAGTTAAAACATGTTTCTGTTTACGAACAGGTGCTGAGAAGAGAAATTAGTGCTGTTTGATTTAAACCCCGCTCCTGTCTGAAACATCTCTTTCATCATCCAGTTATTTCTGGCATCCTTCATTAACCCCCACCCAGTTCACACCAACACTCCTCATTAACCCCCACCCAGTTCACACCAACACTCTTCATTATCTCCCACCCGATTTACATCGGCACTCTTCACCTTGCCACCGCTCCTATGTTTACATATTACCTTCTCACCACCTTTTCCCCCTCAGCACATATCATAGAATCACAGAATCCCGACAGTGCAGAAGGAGGTCATTCAGCCCATCAAGTCTGCACTGACAACAATCCCACACAGGCCCTATCCCTGTAACCCCACGTATTTACCCTACTAATTCTTCTGAAACTAAGGGACAATTTATCATGGCCAATCAACCTAGCCTGCACATCTTTGGAGTGTGGGAGGAAACCGGAGCACCTGGAGGAAACGCAGACACGGGGAGAATGTGCAAACTCCACACAGACAGTCAGCTGAGGCTGGGATTGAACCCAGGTCTCTGGCGCTGTGAGACAGCACCACTGTGCCAATGTGCTGCTCAATGTCTCTTCTCACCCCATATCAATTTAAATGGGATCTTCACCTCTGTGACTACTGTTTACATCCATGCTGGCTTTCTTTGCTTGCCCCACCCAATATTTCCCTTCTGGAACAATCCCACCTGAAGTTACTACTGGACAACCAGGTCCCAGAATGGAACCCTGGCTTGAGATATCATATAGAACATAGAACATAGAAAGCCACAGCACAAACATATCTTTTCTTTCTTTTGTTTAGAGATGTGGTGAGTTGCTGGCTACCGATTAACTTTTAACAAATGAATAAAACCTTTATTAAACAGGAAATGATTAACTATAATACACTACTCCTACACCTCACCTATATCTTTACACATGTACACAGATTTATAAGAATAACACAAGTTACAGAATAGACATAAGTACAGAGCTATTGTGGTCAGGCACACAACACTCTGAAATGAAGTGGCAGATGCCATCTAGTGCAACCTCTGTGGATTTCTCATCAAATTTTCACATATGCTTGTCACACTGTGACCCAACTGGTCTCACCAGAACTCTGGTTTCCACACTAGTGTTTCCAAACTCCACTCTCGAAAAACATGTGTGAACTCTTCCCCCATACAAAGCTTTCTCTTAGGTGCCTTCACCAAGAATCCATCTCCAGGATTTCAATCTCTCCTTTCAGTATTTTACTTCCCTGAATTACCACGTGCTTTCAAGCTTTGGCACAAACTCTCAGATTTCCAGCAATGTCAACCGAACTACTGCTTTACAGGCTGTATTAAAATGCCACCGAATGTTTGGCTTACTTGGATGTCTGGCTTCCCACTCCCTATCATCCTGGTGTGCTCCATCTGCCTATCCAATAACCGCTTAAATGTTCCTAAAGTGTCTGACTCCACTATCACTGCAGGCAGTCCATTCCACACCCCAACCACTCTCTGCGTAAAGAACCTACCTCTGATATCCTTCCTATATCTCCCACCATGAACCCTATAGTTATGCCTCCTTGTAATAGCTCCATCCACCCGAGGAAATAGTCTTTGAACGTTCACTCTATCTATCCCCTTCATCATTTTATAAACCTCTATTAAGTCTCCCCTCAGCCTCCTCCGCTCCAGAGAGAACAGCCCTAGCTCCCTCAACCTTTCCTCATCAGACCTACCCTCCAAACCAGGCAGCATCCTGGTAAATCTCCTCTGCACCCTTTCCAGTGCTTCCACATCCTTCTTATACCCACTGACATTTTTTTTGTATCTAGTTCGCTCATGCTGGTACTCTTCTTCCTCCCTTCCCAAGTTCAAACTTGCGCTCTGTTCTTCATCCAGTTTTACTCGGACTCTTCATCGCCCTCAATTCAAGCTGATTTTCTTCTGCTACCTCCCTCTTAGCCTTTGCAAGCAATCACCTCCACTTCCCTTCTTTCCCCTTTGGCTCTCTCCCGGTTTTCCACTCCACAAGCACCACCCTAGCTCGAGCCTGCTGTTGCCCTCCAGAGAGTTGAACATCATTGCATGCTGTGGATGTGAAATCCTGACCGACCCTGTAAAACTCTGGTGACAAGTGCCATCTGTACTGTGCAACTGCATCCATAACCCCACCCTAGAATGGGAGCAATGTCAAGTTGGAGCTGGAGGTGAACCAAAAGGAGGAGCTTGGAGTCATGGGGGAAGGGGGAAAATCAGAGCAGTGATGACTCCGGGGGCAG
This sequence comes from Mustelus asterias, assembly GCF_964213995.1. NCBI lineage: Eukaryota > Metazoa > Chordata > Chondrichthyes > Carcharhiniformes > Triakidae > Mustelus > Mustelus asterias. Next base: position 32,850,861 of record NC_135817.1, on the reverse strand, counting down.
AGTTCAGAGCATTGCTGATGTTTGTTAAGTTGCTGTCTGACTTGAAATATTTACTGCTGTTGCTAAACATGGGCAGGCTGCTGATATGGTTACTCACACCATTGGGACCCTCCAATGAATCCCCCATCATGACCCCTCCATGGCCCACTCTCCCTGCAATCCCCCCTGCATGCCCCCCCCTCCCTTTGCCAGTCTCCCCTGCTGATCTTTGCATGCCGCCCTGCAGAGCCTCTGCCCCTCGCAAAACCCCCCCAAGCAGAACTCCCCCCTTGCTTCCCCCCACCCTTCATAGCCCCACCCCCATTCATTGCCTTGGCACTGCCCTGGGACTGTTATGGTGCCTAGTGGGTACTGCCAGGGTGCCTGGTTGGCACTGTCAGGCTGGAAATGCCTGATGGACACTGCCTGGTCATGCCACCCAGATGCTTAAATGGCCTCTGATACCCCCGACATGGCCATGGCGTCTAGTCCCCTTGACCATGAGTGATTTCTGTCGGTGAGACCTCTTGCTGACGAGGGAGGAAGCGTCTGGGAGACTGGAAACGACCGTGCTGGATGCGTTATTGTAATGCAAAGCAAAACATGACATTAATATTTAAATCTGCGCTGGGAAAATGGCGCTGGGAAAATGGCGCTTGGTGCGAGACCAGTTCACGCCTGGCGCAAACTGGCTTTTTAGCCACTTCCCGCCTTGTTATGCCAATCAACTGGCACAGCAGGCTGGGAAGATCACGCCCATAGAGCGTCACACACTCAGAGCAACATACATAGAGAGTGAACCACGCAGACAGCGAAACACACAGAGAGCGACACCCATTCCCATGATGTACCCATACGTGGATTATTTTCCCGTATCGCTTGAGGATATTGAAGCCAACACGCATTCCTCAATCACCATTCAGACTATGACATCAATTAACTCACACAGAAAAATAACTCAACTTGGGGCCTTCTTAACATATGAAATGCAATTATTCAATCATCCAACAGGAATGCTCCCCTCAGAATATTTTAGACACATTGCTGTAAAAAAGTAACAAAGAGTAAGCAATCCTAGAGTAGGCCTCTTGTTCTGCCAAGGCTAGAAGCCCTTACACTTTTCTACCGACCAGGGAACTGTCTACCTATGAGGCAAAGGAATGTACAGTGGTTGAAAATAATCTGTAAAAGCAACTGATAGAAATCTCACAGATTATTCCAACAAAGAAACAAACTGTCCTGTGCCACTGTACTAAAGAAATCATTTTCCTCATTACCTTCCAACAGTGAAGTGTCGTAAAGCACCCTGTAGCACACTGCAGAATTTTGTAAAAAGTCTTTGACAATATTGATGATGACATACAAAGAAGAAGTGAATAAAATGCCCTTGATGATTGTTATCAAGTTGGAATTATTCCAGGACTATTTATTGTTCCACTTGTGCAATAATCATTTCTAAGGGCAGACGTAATAACAAGCAAAGGTAATTTTAATGGGTTTTTTAATCTGAACCTCTATATAAGTCTATTCTGCCATCATGTGGTTTTTTTATAGTATTTCAGATATTTTACTTCCGCCATATTTAATACAAATGCCCATTTTATAGAAGAAGAAATTGCTCCTGTCAAATGTACAGCAGCTGATAGAGGCTAAACGCCCAGTCCTTCAGCTTACATAATGCATTCCACAGGGAAGACTGCACAAAGTATTTTACGCAATGTTTACACCTGGAGTGGCGCTAGGCAATGACTCATTAAATTGCTAACGTATATGGATTGTGAAGAAAATGACTCAAACCTATGTAAACAGAGGAGTGAAGGCACTTAAGGACACTGTTCAAATGAACATGCAGCATTTAAGCTTGTCACTGGCAAACAAAAATCAGAAGAATGGTGGGGCAAAGGATGAGGATTTAATCAAGAAAATTCTAACATCAATAGGAATATAACAAAGTTCAAGATACAATAAATGTCAGGAGAGACTTAGATAGTGATCCTGCACCCAGAAGAATATTACAGTACTTAAATATAACTGGATGAAAATACCCATTGTATAAATGGCAGGCTTTGTTCAGAAGTTTAGAAATCTAAAACTGGAAAGCCAATTGCACAAGGTCTTTCAGCAAGAGATCATAATTAATACGAATGCTGGCTTATCAGGGCTTCAAGCTGCCAAGCAGTGCATACGTGCTGGTATCAGATCTTCTACGTAGGGTCCCGTAGACAGTTACAAATGTATTAATTCTGAGGTCTCTGCTGTTCAAAATGAAAGCCGAAACATATCTGGAATACAGCAGCATTTGTTTTAGCACTTAATGACATTGTAGTGTCTTCTTCTTTGGCAGTCCCTCAGGGTCAAAGGTGACTTGCTTCCACTCCAGGGAGATGGGTTCTGCAGTGGCTGAATAGTCCATTCCTGGAGCCACAGGATTGGAAGGGGGTGTTTGATGAGGTGGGTGGGTGGAAACTCTGGATACATATGTTCATAAAGTATGGATATGAGTATATCTGTATATGCACACATATACACATATGAAGTATGGATACATGTGCAAATGTGTATATGGACACATATACACATATAAAGTATGGATACATATATGTTCATAAAGTATGTACACAGGGAATAATTTGAATCTCATTTGCATGTTGGGAAATTAATGTCATCAAGTATGCAATCTGTTTTACACACCATCTAATTTCAGTTGTGTATAAAATGAGCAGTCAGTGTGATCTTACCTTGTCAGTTATCAACTGAGTTGCGTAACATAAGATTATGGGTGATCAATAAAACAATAGGAGTGCCAAATTTTTAACATGTGCAGAAAGTGTTTATGGGAAAGTCTAGATGGTGCTTTAATGAGATTGCATAGACTAAAGTTATATGTGTATTGCACTTGAAGAAGAAGCTACAGATATTGGAATATTTCCTACCTTCCTCTCACATTCCACTAGCTGCTGTGGTGGGATTTGAACCTGGGCTCCTGGAGCACAACCTTGCGTTTTTGGATTACTCATCCAGTGACAACACCACTATGCCATCGCCTCCCCCATGTTGGTGATAATGTCAATGAGGTGAAAATGCAGCTTGCAAAATCACCATGTCATAGACATTGGGCTGGCCAAACATGGATAGGCCCCATTCTTGACTACTAAAGATCCCTTAGGAAAATGGGAGTTGGAGGAACAAAAGTGACAGAGATTCCCAGTGGAATAGAACTCCCATACATCCTGGCTTCCTGACTGAAGTTGGCACAACCAGCTGTCAGCAGTGAAACATCCCGGCTACACTTTCCTGGGTTCAAAACCATTGGTTGTAATTCCAGCTTCAGTACAATAATGAATTGCAAGGATATAGAGGGTGTTACTGTATGATTGTTTTGAGAGTGGAATTTAACGATTAGAAGTCATTCTGGCTGTGTTTTACCATGTTTCCTTTTTAGCTCATGGCTTCCCTGCACTTCAAGAAGCTTAAGTATAATGCAGGTAATGCTTTCCTATTAATTCTCTTATCTTCCTGTGTGATTTCTGGATATATTTCCCAAAATCAAGGGAAAGTACAATAAGTATAGAAAAAGAGTTTTATTATTCCTGGAGTATCTCTTTTCTGAATCTTACTTAATCAGTGCTCCCCTGCACAAAAAGTAGGTGGTTGTTTACCTTATTGCTGTTTGTGACATGTTGCTGCTGCAGAATGGCTGCTGTGCCTGGTCTAGATAACAACAGTTACATGGAGGTGAGTCATTTGAGGTCATTTTGACTTTGGATGATAGTGTATAATGTGTGATAAACATTTACCCTCATTTTCGTTTCAGGGGAGGTATTTGTGTTCAAGCCAAGATTGTCCAAAATCAAAATGACCCCCATAGGTAAAGCATTATCAGACATTGAGACTTTATAAATGGAAGTACAGTATTATCATAAATGTGCCACTTTAGAATTAAAAGCACGCATTGAAATTGGAGATGCGATTGTCGCCTGGTTATGTTTTCAGGAGACATACATCTGAGCTCCAAGTTCATACTCAAGGCACAAATACACTGACAGGGAGTTAATTTTGATGGCTTCTGTATGGTGTCTCTGCTGGGAAGATAGCAGATTCTCCTCCTGACATTTGTCAGCTGCTGTTGCTGGACAGTTTGCTAACCAAATTAGAAGGATAGAATCAGGCAGCAAGGTGGTGCAGTGGTTAGCATTGCTGCCTCACAACTCCAGGGACCTGGGTTTGATTCCAGCCTTGAGTGGGTATGTGTGTGTGTGTGTGTGTGTGTGTGTGGAGTTTGTACATTCTCCCCATGTCCTTGTGGGTTTTCTCCAGGTGCACCGGTTTCCTCCCACAATCCACAGATGTGTCAGACAGGTGGATCGGACATGGTAAGTTGTCCCTTGGTGGGTACGTGAGTGAGTGTGTGCGTGTGCGTGTCTTGCGATGGAATAGCGACCTGACCATGGGTGTACTTTGCTTAATGCCCAGTGCCTGTTGGGATAGGCTCTGACTCCTCACGACCCGAAATTGGAGTAAGCGGTGAAGTGAAGAAGTGAAACATAGAATCATACAGCACACAAAGAGGCCATTTAGCCTCACATGTCTGTACCAGCCTTTGAAAGAACTAATTAATTCCAAACCCATGCTCTTCCCTTATTGCCATGCATTCTTTTCCTTTTCAAATAATTATCCAATTTCCATTTAGAAATTGCTTCTGAATCTGTTTCACCATCCTCTCAGACAGCACATTTCAGATCATAACAACTCCCAGCATGACAAAAATGTTTCTTTCCCCCAGTTCCTTTGTCAGTTATCTTAAATCTCCTGCTAATGGGGTTGGTTTAGCTCAGTTAGTTGGACAGCTGGTTCCTGATGCAGAGTGATGCCAACAGTGCAGGTTCAATTCCCATACGGGCTGAGGTTATTCAATAAGACCCCATCTTCTCAACCTTGCCCCCTTGCCTGAGGTGTGGTAATCCTCAGGTTAAATCACCACCAGTCAGTTTTCCCCCTCCCTCCTCATGGTCATCTGGGACTATGGCAACCTTATCCTTCCCTCCTGCTAATTGAAAGTTTCTCCTCAGTAACTCCAATTTTGAAGTTATGACCCTTATACTCAAATGCAGATCGTTGCAGGTCCCAACACCAAACCTTAAGGGACACCATTGTACAATTTCTTCCAGTCTGATAAACAACCATTCACAACCATCTGCTTTCTTGCTCTTAGCAGTAGGAAAGGTCCAGCTCGCTGCCTTGTAGGGAGACAATCAAATTGAAAGGAGGTACTGAACCTGCCGCACTTGCAAATTTTTTCTGTTGAAAATGCCTTGTCCTTTTATTTTTCTTCTTCTGGCCAAATCTCCGCATTTTTCACTGCTCAGAGATGGGTACACCAGGGAAGAGGTAAGGTAGGGCATATGAAGGGACACAAGGATGAGGACAGAAACCTGGAAGTAGATGCAGTGGGTAATGTGAAGTTAGTGGTGTTTGTCAAGGGGAGGAGTGATGGATGAGTGGCACTCTGAGAGAAAGTTTTACACCAGTGGATTTGTCAGAGAGATTGGTTTGGAACTCATGAATGCGAGTATTTGGGAAATCAATTTGCAAGGTATTGGAGGGGTGGATCAGGATTTAGGCATAAACATCAGGGATACACAAGGGCAATGTTTTCTTGTTGAAAAGTGCAGCGCTGGTGACTAACCAGATATAGGGTAAGACTGCCAGCTTAGCATTAACCAGAATGGTGGGGATGCACAACATCTGGTTCAAATTGGACGGGTAGCCAGGGAGATTAATAAATAAGACCCAGAAGCATTTAGGCGCTGGCAGGAAACAAAGAGGAATATTTGATTTTGTAGACATTGAGCTCAAGGAAACATCAGCTTATCCAAAATCTGATGACTGGCAGACATTTGTAGAATAGTAACAGACTTCTCATTGCATTGGAGTTAATGGCAAATATCACACAAATGAAAGACTTTATTAGGTTGTTATTGTGACTTACAACAGTCAATAATCTTTGATCCAGCGAGGCACGCATTCCTTTTGATAGATTTTGCTAGGCAGTAGAATCCCATAAAGCTCACTTTACCGTCTGGCTGTGGAATTCTTTGGCTTATCTGAGTGCTTGTGGTGCCTCCATTCATGCACCTGGAGTCTGAATATTGACTTTGTTTTTAAGCTCAGAAATTATTTGCTGTCAAAAACCAGTCAATAAATTGGCAGATCTCCTGTAATGAATTCCCACTGTAACCCAGTATGTTTCATAGAATGCCTGTGAGAATCACTGAGCTAAAGGATAATGGCCCAGTTGAGATCATCTAAGAAGCACAAACCAAGGATTAAACCTGGAACTTTGCTGATTTGTACGGTTCACTATCAGAACAAACAATGGATTTACTTGAGCATTGTTTTTTAACCCTTTAACCTAACCACAAAATAAATGGTTCACAATACATTCATGTTCCCAGACACGTTTGTTTAAAATGGATATTTCTCAAGATGTCTTTTAATGTTAAACATGTTATGAAGTAATAGTTTTTTCAGTCTGTTATAAATCCCGTTTTTGTGCAAGCATTGCTGAGCACCAAATTCTCTGTTCTCGCTGGCAGTTGTAGTGGGGTGTGTGAGACCGGAGAATTCCGGCCCTGATTTTATTCATTCGTGGGACATGGGCGTCGCTGGCTCAACCAAAATTTATTGCGCATCCCTAGTTGCCCTTGAGAAGGTGGTGGGTGAGCTGCCTTCGTGAAATGCTTCAGTCCATGTGCTGTAGGCTGACCCACAATGCCGTTAGGAAGGGAATTCCAGGATTTTGACCCAGTGAATGTGAAGGAACGGTGATATATTTCCAAGTCAGGATGGTGGGTGGTTTGGAGAGGAACTTGCATCTGATAGTGTTCCCATGTATCTGCTGCCTGGTTCTTCCAGATGGAAGTGGTCATGGGTTTGGAAGGTGTTGTCTATGGAACTTTGGTGAATTTCACAAACTTCTCTGTAGATTACTCCTCATCTTCATCCTAAATGACTGGCCTCTTATCCTGAGACTGTAGCCTACGGTTCTCGACTCTCTTGCTAGATGAAACAGCCATCTTGCACCTACCTTGCAAGGTTCTGTAAGAATTTTAACAGGAAATACTTAGAAAAAATGGGATCTTCAACCCTGCTTTTTGAGCAGAAATGGGATGGTGGCATAGAATGGAACCAGGCTTGCTTGCGACACAATAATAATTGGTCACTCACACCTAGTGCAAGGCACAAAGAAGTAAAGATGCAGATATGTTTGAATTTTCAGCCTTGTAATCTAGTCCATGTTAAACCATTTTATAAGATGTAAACTCTTACCAGTTTAATTATGTTCATATCAAAATACTAGTGAAACTGAAGCTCAGAAGGGACACAAAATGGACATGACTGGATTGACCACCCATTATATACACACTGCTGAATTTGTCAGCTCGGGTGTAGTTATTCCCATTTTAGCCAGGCCTCCAAGAGTGTCACACATAATTGTTGCCATTATTATTATCCTGACATGGATTGCAGCTCTTAGCTTGCATTTGCGGCTTGAAGCAAGTACTTCGGAAACCTTTTGGAGATTTCACAGACTCCAGTGGAATATAACAATGCACATTTCCAACATTTTCATCATGAAAATAACTAGACTTCATTCTTCAGCTGTTACCTTCAGCGTGGCCAAAGCTAGAAAATGTGATTTTGATTATATAAAAATGTTATCTCCTGTTGAGATAAACCACAAATGTGTCTGACATCATCATATCATATAATCATAATAATAGCCTCTTGGCACAGGTCTTGTAAGTCTACTGTCCTGCCCTGACAATTATAAAACCACACATAGTAATCAGTGTATCTTGATGCAGTATTTGGCCATAATTAGCTTTGTTGTTAGTCAAACTGCTAATATTGGGAAATTTAAAATGGAATTAACACTCTTGCTGTCCCCATTCTTTGCAGTATGAGAGAGAGGAAGGAGAAAGAGGCTCAATACATTGTGTTCAGCCATCCTGCACTATAATGATATTATACAGAACAATGATTATAAAACTAACCCAGTTATTCTCTCAAGAAAAAAGATTCACCATTTCTTCAGTGATAGATCAGGAAACATTTAGGACTATGCTCTACCACAAACAAAAGTTTTCTCAAAAAAGATTAACCAGTTGCTCCAATGCTGGGCACATTCTATTAATACTCCCACTCCTTTATAAATCTGGAATGAATATGTTAATTATTCTCATTACTAAAACCTGTGTGTGTGCACAGGAGGGGTATTATAGTTACTTGAGTCATCAAGGAGCAGGGAAACTAAATTTGGAGTTATGGAAGAAGTCAGTTTCCCGCTGGCGGGAAATTAGTTTGGAATTTTGTTCTCCCAACTTTAACGAGTGGGTTAAAGGCAGGTTCAGTATCCCACTAAGCAATGTCAGGAATCATTTACATCTCATGAATGCTCATTAAAAAGCTAATTTGCTGAAATGATGCTCCCCTCAAAACTAGGTGCCTCACTGGCAGATAATTAGAAGGGTCTGTTTCCCGACTGTATATAAGTGGTGCGTACCTGCCGAATTTCACTTCATCCAGGACTTGGAAGTCAGTAAATGCTGCTTTAAGAATATTGCTGTGAGATAACAGATGTCTATAGCACAAGATGTGCAAAGGCTGGGAACGGAAGTCAAGACTAGCAGGGAGGGGAAAGATGGAGGCAGGACTGAGAGGAGTGTGGAACATGAGAGGGGAAGGGGAGATAGAGGGAAGGTTGGGCAGTGTGTGGAACACGAGAGGGGAGGTGGGGGAGACAAAGGCAGGATTCGGGGGAAAACACAAAAGAGGAGGGGGAGGCTGAGGCAGGCCAGACGATGGTTAAGGAACAGAGTGGAGTCGTGACACTATCCTGGGACAAGAGTTATAAGACTGTCCTAGAAGAAGTCAGAGACTATCCTGGAGCAAAGGGTGAGAAATTGCCTTTCTGCCTTGTCTATGGAGGGGGCCCTTTCAGTGGAAACCGCCATCGATTGTTCATTTGTATCTGTTCACAGGTACAAGGAGGAGTGGAGAATGCAGCTTGCAGTTAGTGTTGCCTTCTTGATATCTATGATGAGAATGAGGAGACAAAGGGCCTGTCACTGATTGGCACAGCTCAGGGAAGACCATAGCCTAAGGAACAAGAACCAGTGCGGTGCCTATTCGGGTACACTGAGGGAGAATTTAGCATGGCCAATGCATGATTTCCAGACTGTGGGAGGAAACCGGAGCACCTGGAGGAAACCCATGCAGATACGGGGAGAATGTGCACACTCCACAGAGTCAGTGACCCAAATCAGGACTCAAACCTGGGTCCGTGGCACTGTGGGGCAGCAGTACTAACCACTGTGCCACCGTGTTGCCATTATATGCAGTTCCACATGGATGAAGAAACCAGAGCTGTGGATTTTGCTGTGATTTCAGGCTTCCCACAAGAGCAGGGCACCATGAGCTCCTTGGCAGCAGCCTTTGGCAGGAATGGAAAAGGATTTTACTCTCTGAACCATCAGCTCATTTGTGATCACAGAAAACAGATTGAGCATTTTATGCTATATACTGAGGCAGCTCACATGACTGATTCTGAGTCACTCCTATGTGTCAGAGATATTTGAGGGAGTTGGCAGTTAAGAAGTTTGGCCCCCAGAAGACATGATTATTGACTCCTGTTCATTGGCTACAGAGTGCATCTGAAGAGAGATACAATGCTGCACATTTAGCCAGAAGGTCCGTAATAGAGCAAATTAATGGCTCTTAAAGATATTTTCCGATGTTGGGACCAGTCAGGTGGGGCTCTCCAATACACACTGCAAAGCGAGTCCTACATCAGCGCTGTTCGCTGCATCCTGTACAACCAAGAGCTGCAAAGGGGGGATGTGTTGCCAGAGGGAGACAAGGAGGAACTGGACATCTACTCGGATGAGGGGGACTTAAAGAGAGATGAATTTGAAGAGGGCGAGGATTCGGATGAGCCACATGAAGATGTTATCACGTGCAAGATGCAGCAGAAGAGAATTGGACGAATAATGGAAGAAGAAAAATTGCAGGGGAATGGGGAAAGAGCAAGTTTGGAAGACGAATGAGATTACAAAGCTGATTGGCTGAATGGCTTCCTTTTGTGCTGTATAATTCCAAGATTCAGGTTTCATGACCACATACTAAACACTTCAAATAATATGCTGTCAAAAATACATGATCATAACAACAAAAAGGTTCTCAAGTTCCAAAAAGTTTACAGTAGAACAAAAATACTCTGTCAACAGCCAAAACATGCCTTACACAACAATCTGCTTAAAATTATAAAGGAAGAAACAGTACTGCACAATTCTGCAACTGGGAGACATTTACTAAAACAGATGCTAATTGAGGATCTGGCTAACACACAAACTGACAGAACATTGATACTGCTACATTCTGGGTCCTACACTTAACAGTGGGCCTATAGCCAGAAATTGAAACAAATCCCATATTGATTACTCTAGTGAGACCTCACACTTCGAATGTACAATTCTGGCCCATCATGGCATATTTGCAACATGTGCAGCTCGTAGCTGGGAGCGAAGCTGCTTGAAGAAGCTGCTTGAAGAAGCATTTTATCCACCCCAGTCAACTTTTGTCTTGTGTTAATATTAATAGCAACTGCGAGCTTTTCAGGGTTTACCATGATGTATATCTTGAAGATGAGTAAGTGAAATAGATGGCTGCACTATTAAAGCAGTTCGGCCCTGTAACTCATGTTTTATTTATTTTTGAAGAACTCATTAAAACAAAAACTCACTGACTTGTAAAAATGTTTGGTTTCGAAGCCAAGAGTCTTTAGAATAATAAAATATTTGCTGACACCTGCTCGCAGATACCTCATTCTTTTCAATAGAAAAGAACCGTAAAATATTAAAGATTCATTAACCACAATAATAGTCATTGAGGATGCTTGGACTGTTGGAGACACCTATCACATAAAAATGACCTGCGATGATTACAGAAGGTATGCTACAAATATTTGAGGGATAATATGGTGTTAAATTAATCACAATGAAAACAAATATTCTTCAGAACTACCTGACATAAGGTAACTCAACTTGCAGCTGCATCTAGTATAGAGGGAATATGCACTAGAAGATAACAGATACCAAGTATTCCACAATGCTCCAGCAACTAATTTAAACACTGGTCTACGGTACAACGTGAACTTTGCACATCACTTTGTAAAATGGTGACTGTGTACCAGCATTGAGGAAAGGACTGAATATAAATGGAAACAACTGCAGTCTTATGTTATCCAGTTAGAATAAAATCTAAAATTTTAAGTCACACTCACAACAGCATGACGTATAAATTTGATGAATTGGATTCCATCAAAGGAAGTTCCACATAGAGAGGTATGGGACTACGTTTTCTGTCTTCACAAGTACACATGGCACTCATTAATGTCAAAAATAGATCATAGGATTAGGGAATAAATAGCTCCACTTTAAAAAGTCATGCTTATTTCAGGGAGTTTTGATATCAATATATTTACCTGCTGGCATTAGTGTAAGCGGCGCTGGCATATTATGGGTATGAACTTCCCATGTTCATAAGTAAGTTTTAGTGATTTCAAGTTTGACAAGTAGCTGTAACAAGTGGTTTATTAAAATAATGATCCCTCAGAACATTGAGTGAGAAATATTAATTTAGCCATGATTTAAAAATTCTGATTTCAATTCAGAAGCAATATAAAAGGAACAGAAACGGAACCAGAAAAGGGGACAAAGAAAACATCCTGCAGATGCAGAAATTACAAAGGAGAGAAAAAGGCGCAGCCATGTCTACACGGGGTAATGAGTAAAATAAAGTGAATTTTGTCACTATTGGATATTCTTCTCTCGAACCCATATTTGTGTCAGAACAGATCAACACTGAAAAAGGCATGCCGTGGCGAATGCTCAAATAGTACAACGTTCTTCCATTGACAAGGAAACTGGTGCTGAGTTATGTTTGCTGAGTTATGAAATAAGCCCAATATTCCAAAATTTCCCCTTGTGAATTCTTTCTGTTTGCTATAAAATTAAACCAGATGTTCGATTTAAACAGATTGCTAATGGTTTCCATGCCAGCTAAGATTGCAAACAGCAGTTGCTTGTCCATTAAAATTTACAATACATTTTCTTCATTGAATTTAATGCCAAATAAAACCTGTATAAAATTCTGAAGCTGTGCTGGCACGGGGTGGTACAATTAATTAGTAGCATAGAAACCTTGGGATAGAAATTCGTGGATCACATACCTTATGGTAAAATGGCGACAAGTGGTCCAATATGATGTGCTGCCATTTTGGTAAATGCTCTCATAAAGGAATCAGGTCCCTCAGAAGTAATTTGTTTTTGGCCCAGGATTTGTACATGCTGAAGGCCAAATGTCTGTCTGAGGTCCTTCTCCTGAAGTTGAGTTGCCTAAACATTGCCAGTACTGGGCCCGGCTGCGTGGTCCACAATGGAGGCAGAAGATGCAGGAATGAAAAGGAAGCATGTGTAGGGTTACACAGAAAAGACTGGAAAATGGCACAAAGGAGATGGCTCATTTGGAGAGCTGGTGCAGACACAATGGGCCAAATGGCTTCCTCCTCCACTATGATAATTCTGTGAATACCCCTCTCAGATCTCAATGCAACTTCAAAAACCAACTGCTGGCCCTGGATTGGCTCCCTCCTGATTTTACCACCCTGAAAACACTTTGAACCTCCCAGATGAAGTTGAGGGACCAGTGAGTTGGCTTTCTGTGCCAGGTTGGCACTCCCCGCTTGCTGGCAATATGCTCATGAGATCTGAGTATCAATTTTGGGCGGGCTTCAAACCTGAAAATGAACCAAAATGTATTTCCATCCCCTTCTCTCATGTCAGCAACTTGGAAGTGAACTTAATATGAGCTGTCTCAAACCGTTACAAATGGATGAAAGGCTACTCTACAGCTCAAATATACTCGTAACTCAACACCAACTGGTACTCAGCTGTTAGCCTGGCTTACCAAGTTGGAAATGTCTTCCTTGTTCCAGAAGGGAGCAGAGTTCTCTAATCGGGATATGGCATGTTGCGAAAGTAACTTTCCTTTTCATCTAATAAATGTAAATCTGGTACTACTTGTATCAGATTAAAGAAAAAGAGGCAAGTCTGTTACTTCCAAGCATTAATTTTCATATTCTGAGCATAAACTCACTGCATCACCACCCCACATACATTTCAAAATAATAGACAAATCGATTTAGACTTTGCACAGCATTTTTTTTTACATTTTACTAAAATAGTATTAGGAACAAAATGGAGGATAATCAAATATGGGTTTGAATTATTGGGTACATTAGTTGTTGACATGAAAGAGCAGAACATTGCAGCAATGGTGGCCCTGGATGTTTGAAATCAATGCACATAGCTCAGGGTCATAATCACACGACCCACATCGGACAACCTTACAAAATAGCAAAATCTACAAGATCAAGTAACAGTCTCTCCAGCTATCAGTTCACTGTACAATTCCATTGCTGTGGTTTCATAGATTCTCACCACCCTTCCTGCAAATATAATTTATTTATATATACATATATATTTAAAAATATCATCTCTACATGATAATACTACTTCTGAATCGCTATCATACACTTTAAGTGTAAGAACCGAGTTTGGAAAATTCATTGCCCCGTCTAAGCTGCAATCTTCTCACTTGTCCAATATGACACTGTATTGGGTGAAAGTTAATGAGGATGAAATTGGTCTTGGATCACTGCGTTAAAAAGGCAATGGTAATTGGTTGCTTATTTTTACACCCTGCTGGATCTGCTTGTTACTTTACTGGACTGTTTTACTCTATCAACAACAATAACAACTTATATTTTTATATTACCTGTAATGTAGTAAAATGTCACAAGGAGCTTCACAGGCGCATTATAAAACAAAACGTTATGCCACATCACATGAGGAGATATTGGATCATTGACCGAAGAAGCAGCTTTTAAGGACTGTCTTAAAGGAGGACAGTGATCTCGAGAGGTGGAAACATTTAGGGAGGGAATTCCAGACTGGCCACCTATGATGGAGTCATTAAAATTGGAAATGCTGAAGTGGGCAGAACTGGATGAGAGCCGAGATCTTGAAGCATTGCGGGGCAAGAGGAGATAGAGGTCCTCTACCTCTAGATAGAGACAGAGGAGGGGTGAGGCATGGAGGAATTTGTGAAAAAGGATGAGAGTTTTAAGATCGAGACGTTGTTTGACTGAGCCAATGTAGGTCAGCAAGCACAAGGATGATAGGTGAACAAAACTTGAACAAAACAAATCTCTAGCAGAGATTTGGATGAAATGAAGTTTATGGAGGGTAGATTGTAAAACACCAGCCTGAGTAGCCATGTCATGAGGTATCAAAGGTGCTGAGACAGGGGTAAAGTAGGGCTATATTGTGGAGATGGAATAAGTGGCCTTAGTAATGATGCAAATGTAAGGTTGGAAGTTCATCTTGCGGTCATGTGTTACACCAAGGATGCAAACATACAGGTTGAATCTCAGACTGTTGCCAGGGAGAGGGATAGAGTTCGGAGCTGGGGGACTGAATTTGAAGCAGGGGCCAAAAATAATTGCTTCATTTTTCTCCACATTTAATTGGGGGAAATTTCTCCAATTAATGACACAAAGTAAATTGCTCATTTGGAGAACTGGTGCAAACACAATGGGCTGAATGGCCTCCTTCTGTGCTCTGATAATTGTGTGATTCAGGACTGGATGTTGGACTAGCAGCCTGATAATTTAGCAACAGTGGAGATGTTAAGAGGGTTGGTGGTGAGCTACTGTCACATATCATCAATGTACATGTGGAAATTAGTGCTGTGCTTTTATGGAGAACATCAATGACGGGCAACAAGTAGATGAAGAATCGGAGGATCCAAGGATAGATCTTTGGAGGACACCAGAAGTAACAGTATGTGAGCAAGGTGAAAAGCCATTGCAAGTGATTCTCCACGACAATTAGATGGAACCAGGTGAGAGCAGCCCCAGCCAGCTAAATGAAGGTGGGGAGGAGTTGGAAGAGAATGGTGGGACAAATGCTGCAGATAGGTTGAAAAGGGTCAGGATGCAAAGTCGACTTTCGCCACAGTCTATAGGATGTCCTTTGTGATTTTGATAAGAGTTATATCAGTACTGTTGCAGAGGCAGAAAATTGATTGGAGAGATTTAGATTTAGCAGGGAAATCACTGTCTCTGCACTTTGGTATAGATTTGGATGTTAAATCTGCCTTCTGCAGGACATTTTGTGTGGGGCATTCCCAGCAGTTGCCAAGGAGTTTTGTGGACCAGGCCTCTGCCTGAATCCCTGAGTGTGGGTTAAAGTAGGGAGTGGAGGCAAAAACCACGAGGAGGGAAAAAAACAGCAGCAACAGGCAGAAGGGAGAAAGCAGAGAAACTAGAGACAGAAGTTCAGGGCTAGCGCAGTGGGGAGCAACAGAGGAAGTTTGGTCAGGTGGGCTATTGGAAGGGAGGCACCTAGGAGGAGCTGTTTGATCAGACTGTCTACATCTTATTGGTAAAGAAGGACATGAGCTTGTCATATTTCTCAGTGTAGGTGAGGGCAGAGGAGATGGGGAGAAAATGGGGTTTGCAGAATAGAAAAGAAGTCAGGGATTATCTTAGCGTTCCAGCATGATCACTGAAGACTAATCTCATTCCCCACATTTCCACCAAAGTTTCTGCAAGTTGCAGTGGAGTGATAAAAGCCCAGAGGAAATTCCAAGCACATAACCAATTTAGGTTCATTTATTGGGCTGGAGGAAGGAGTGATTTTTTGTTATATTGGCAACTATATTCCACACACAGTGATCACAAGTACAATTCGCCAGAGCTGCCGACCAATTTTACCATTTCTGGGGCAGATTGTTCAGAACAGGAGCATCACATGACAAGAGTTATGTTTCCACTTCAGTGAGCAATCTTCACTCCAACTACATTGCAGCTCAGGTCGTGACTGACTGCACACAGCAACAAGCTTTTTGGATACATCCGGCACACACTCGACTCACTTGCAGCTGATTCCTCAGGGGATGAGCAGTCCTCAACACTGACACGCGCTGATGTTTTACAGTAGCTTCTCAATTGCTGGTTTCTTTCAGAATATACAAGAAAGCGCTTCGAACAACCAGCAAGGTGAAATGATACAGGAATGGGGAGAATCTGTAAGCCTGTGAACATACTCCGAAGCTTTGAGATGCACTGAAGTACAAGAGGTTGGGCTCAAACTTAATGCCCTGGGCCAGATGATTTTGTTTACCTTTACTGTTGGTAGGAATCACTGTTTCAGATTCAAAACTGACTGATTAGTTCCTGGGGTGAATTTAGCTTTTTTAAATAAATGGGTCACATCATGCAGGAAACAACTCAATGAGAAATCCTGACTAATTGCTGCTGGAATTCTGAGTATGAGACAGATCTTGAAAAGTGCTTGTTCAACAGTTTGTTCTGTAAACTTCTCCTTCGGTAAATCAGTTCTGGAATAATTACAATCATATTTATTCACTTTAAACATGCATCAACAAATCTTTAAACTGGTGATACTTTTGATATCCACCTCATCCTGGGCAATTGGGGAGGGGCAATAAATCTTGGCCTGGGTCAGTGAAGCTCGCGTACTTTGAATGAATGAACAAAAAGGGAGTGGTATAGCAGAATCTTCCGAAAAGGACAGGCAGTAAATATGAATAAGCAGTGTCTAAAATATTACCTGTTGAAGCATGAAAACTGGGATAAATAACCTGTGACACATTGTTCAACGTACTTTGCTTGAGTTAATTCTGTTGCGTATTCATGTTGGCTGGGATTCTCCCAAAAAAGATTTTAAGTGCCGAATTCGCATAAAAACTGGAGTAACTCTCGCTGCTTTTTTTAAGCATGATTTTCAAAATGAATCTCCCTGCAGAGTGCCTCAGGGAGATTCACGGTGAAAATCCCACTGGAGAGGCTGGCGGCATAGCGCTGAGTGGGCCACTGTGCATGCGCCGATCTGTCAGAGCGGAGATCAGCGCATGCACAGTAGCTCCACACTGCCAGTCTCCCGATCGCTGGTCAGCCCCACGACTCCCCATTGCTGCCCCTCTGATGCCCCCACCCCTCAATTGCTGGCCTCCTGATGATCTCCCCCCCACCCACCTCCCCCGCCCCCCGGTAATCCCAATCTCCCAATACCCTCCCCACCTGGCCTCTCTGATTTCCCCGACACCCCCGCCCCGACCCAATTCCTTCCTCCCCCACCCCCGGCAGCCCTGACCTTCCCCAACAGCCACCCCCGCCCCCGCCCCAATGGCCAGCTCTGATCAGCCCCTTTCCTCCCTCTGCCACTGATCCCGACTGCAGAGTGGTAGTGGGACCCACACCCCCACAGATCTCCCCCCATAGGCCATGCCCCTTTGGCCCCGCCCGATGCCCGGTGGGCAGTGTCACTTTGCCCTACGGGCAGTGCCAGGGCCAGATTGGCAATGCCCAGGGAGCACCCCTCCTTACCCAAATCACTTGGGGGGCCTCCATGGTCCCCCTCCAATCCAGTGGGGTCGGGTGCTAATGGGGGGAGCTGTTGTAAACCCTGCTGGAGTGAAACACTCCTGGTCAGCGGGGGAAAGAGGCTAGTGGGTTCAGAGACTTCAGTCCCGGACCTGCTAATGATATTAAAATTAGAATTTTAATATGAAAATCAGCTCCGCACCGATTTCCAGGCCCTGAAGACACGCAGAGGCCGTGGTGCCCAGCAGGGTGCCCACTAAATGGCCTCAGCTGATGTGTGCCGGCCAGCTGTATTGCTAGAGCAGCGCAGCGGGCTGGGAGAATCGCCCGTTATCTCTAGTGTTTCCTCACTAGCAGTTTTGCAGTGTAACTTTAAAGTTTTTTCAAGCTTTATTTCGTAATGCCAAAAGTAGGTTTACATTAACACTGCAATGAAGTTATGGTGAAAATCCCCTTGTCGCCACACTCTGGTGCCTGTTCGGGTACACTGAGGGAGAACATGGCCAATGCACCTAACCAGCATGTCTTTCAGACTGTGGGAGGAAACCGGAGCATCCAGAGGAAACCCATGCCTACATGGGGAGAACGTGCAGACTGTGCACAGACAGGCATTGAAGTCGGGAATTGATGCGCGACAATTAAGCACGTGGAACCAAGGCTTCGGTATTGAAGGCTTTTATTGTGTAACAATGGAACTACTAACACGAATACACCAGTTCAGACTGAAGGGGTCCTGCCGGAGCAGGGGGTCTTATACCTCGCCACCGGAGGCGGGACCCCACTGGAATGTGCCATGATAACTCTTATAACAGGTAAACACCCTAACCCAACAACATTGTATAACCCCCACAGTAACAACACCCTAGCCCAACAGTAACATAATAACAACCCCCAGTGGTGAACCAACGATGGTTCACCACATTCACCCCTCCTTTAAGAACAAAAGGTGGCGGGGTGCAAGAAAAAAATAGGTCATATAAACAGAATTCACAAGTCCAGACGGTCTGGAGGACCGCACCGACGCTGCGATCTCCTCAACACCGGTTGCGAAACCGGAGCAGGTGCTTGCGGTGGCGTTCTTTCCAAAACAACGTCCGGCTGTCCCCTCAAGGACTCCCGGGCCGGCTGGCCCTGGTGAGGCGATGGTGCAGGGGATCCTGGAACCTTTGGTGGTAGTGGTGGTGGTGATGATGGTGGCGCCGATCTCCGAGTCTCAGGCAAGCTGTACATGGGAGTAAAAGTGTTATGCACTGGTCCCGGTGCTGACCGCGCCACGTCTGGGGAAGCAATGAGGAGTAGGGGATTCGTGACTGGGGGAATAGGAGCGACAGGAGTTGCTACGTCCCCTGCGGGCGCCAGGTCTCTAATGGAGACAGTGTCCTCTCGCCCGTCAGGATATGCCACATAGGCATACTGAGGGTTGGCGTGGAGGAGTTGGACCGGTTCGACCAAGGGGTCGGACCTGCGAGCCCTCACATGTCGCCGCAGAAGGACGGGTCCTGGATACGTCAACCAGGCTGGCAATGAGGTTCCCGAGGACGACTTCCGAGGGAATGAGAACATCCTCTCGTGGGGAGTAGCATTGGTTGCCGTACACAGGAGGGAGCGGATAGAATGGAGCGCATTTGGAAGGACCTCCTGCCAACGGGAGACTGGAAGGCCCCTGGATTTCAGTGCCAGTAGGACAGCCTTCCAGACTGTAGCATTCTCCCTTTCCACCTGTCCGTTACCCCTAGGGTTGTAGCTCGTGGTTCTACTAGAGGCAATCCCGAATGAGAGCAGGAATTGCCTCAAGTCGTTGCTCATGAACGACGAGCCCCTGTCGCTATGAATGTAGCAGGGGTACCCGAACAGGGTAAAAAGCTCACTGAATGCCTTGATGACGGTGGCAGTCGACGTGTCCGCACAGGGGACAACAAACGGAAACCGGGAATACTCGTCTATTATGTTGAGGAAATAGACATTCCGGTCCGTTGAGGGAAGGGGGCCCTTAAAATCCACACTCAGCCTCTCAAAAGGGCGAGTGGCCTTGACCAATTGTGCCCGGTCTGGTCGATAAAAGTGTGGTTTGCATTCTGCGCAAATCCGACAGCTTCTCGTCACTGACCTGACATCCTCCACCGAGTAGGGCAGGTTGCGGGCTTTGACGAAGTGGTAGAGTCTGGTGACTCCAGGATGACACAGATCATTGTGGAGAGCCTTCAAGCGGTCCTCCTGCATGATGGCGCATGTTCCGCGCGAGAGGGCATCCGAGGGCTCATTGAGCTTCCCTGGACGATACATAATATCGTAATTATAGGTGGAGAGCTCAATTCTCCACCGCAAGATCTTATCGTTCTTGATCTTGCCCCTCTGCGTGTTGCTGAACATAAACGCCACGGATCGTTGATCCGTGATCAGGGTGAACCGCTTCCCTGCCAGGTAATGGCGCCAGTGTCTGACTGCCTCCACAATGGCCTGAGCCTCCTTCTCCACCGCTGAGTGCCGAATTTCGGGGCCTTGAAGGGTGCGGGAAAAGAACGCGACGGGCCTGCCTGCCTGGTTTAGTGTGGCGGCTAGGGCGAAATCAGATGCATCACTCTCCACCTGGAAAGGGATGGATTCATCCACCGCGTGCATCGTGGCTTTCGAGATGTCGCTTTTCAAAGCCTTGAAGGCCAATTGGGCCTCCGGCGTAAGTGGGAAGGTCGTGGACTTAATGAGCGGACGAGCTTTGTCCGCGTAGTTGGGGACCCACTGTGCATAATACGAAAAGAACCCGAGGCATCTCCTCAGTGCTTTCGTGCTAGCGGGCAAGGGAAGTTCAGTAAGTGGGCGCATACGGTCTGGATCAGGGCCAATGACCCCGTTTTCCACCACGTATCCGAGGATGGCTAACCTGCGCGTACGGAATACGCACTTCTCCCTGTTATAGGTCAGATTCAGGCGAGATGCAGTGCGCAGAAAGTGTTGGAGATTCGTGTCGTGGTCCTGCTGGTCATGGCCGCAGATGGTGACGTTATCCAGGTACGGGAAGGTAGCCCGCAACCCGTTCTGGTCCACCATTCGGTCCATAGCACGCTGGAAGACCGAGACCCCATTGGTGACACCAAATGGAACCCTGAGGAATTGGTATAGACGACCATCCGCCTCAAAAGCCGTATATTGTCGGTCCTCTGGGCGGATGGGGAGTTGATGGTAGGCGGACTTAAGGTCTATGGTAGAAAACACTCGGTACTGCGCAATCTGATTGACCATATCAGAAATGCGCGGGAGAGGATACACATCCAGCTGCGTATAACGATTAATGGTCTGACTATAGTCGATGACCATCCGAGGTTTGTTCCCGCTTTTGACTACCACGCCTGCGCTCTCCACGGACTAGCACTGGCCTGTATGATCCCTTCCTTGAGGAGCCGCTGAACCTCAGATCTAATAAAGATCCGGTCCTCAGCGCTGTAACGCCTACTTTTAGTAGCGATGGGCCTGCAGCCAGGTACCAGATTTTTAAAAAGGGATGGTGTAGTGATTTTCAGGGTGGATAGATTGCATGCGGGGCGCTTTGGGCAATTTGGAGGCTGCGGCTGATTCCCTACTGCCAGTGAAGGGAGTGGCCCACCGTACTGTAGGATCACACTCTTCATGTGGACCATAAAGTTTAGTCCGAGGAGAATTGGCGCACAAAGGTGAGGTAACACAAGGAGCCTGTATTGCTCGTAAATTGTGCCCTGTACCTCAAGAGTTACCATACATCGTCCTTGGATCGGTACAGACCGGGACCGTGATGCCATGGAAATTGTCTGCTTGGCAGGGAGAACCCGGAGTCCACACCTTTTAGCAGTTTCAGGGTGTATGAAACTTTCGGTGCTCCCACTGTCAAACAGACAATTCACAGTTCGACCACTAACCTTTATATCCATCATGGAATTTTCAAGTCTGTAGTGCCTGGTCTGGTCCAGGGAGATCGACGCCACCGTTGGCCCCTGGGCGTCACTGCATGCTGCCGATGTGGATGCTGAGGACCCCTGCTGGTCGCTCCTAGTCGTCGTGGACCATGATGGCCGCCCCCATGAATCGCACGTGGGCGAGGGCGCCAAACGCAGCGACTCCTGGTGGTCTTCCTCCTCCTCCGTCAGCCACGATGGCGCCGTCCTGGGTTCGCACGTGGTCGGACCTCGTGGGTACTGCGACGCCGAAGGAGATTGTCTCCGTTCTGGAGGGTTACAAGCTGCACTGCCGTTTTTAGGCTTGGACCTGCAGACTTTGCCGTAGTGGCCTTTTTTACCGCACTGGCTGCAGATTGCCGTTCTTGCCGGACACTGTTGCCGTGGATGCTTGGCCCCACCACAAAAATAGCATCGCTGGCCACCTGGAGCTGCCGCCGTCGTCGGATCGATCTGGGAGCGCGGGTTAGCGGGACGAGGAGGGAGCTGAGCTTGCTCCAGCCACGTTGACTGCACGTGGTCCTCAGGGTACAGCGCCAAGCTCTTCGACACCGCTTCCAGCATCACAGCCATCTCCATTGCTTGGGTCAAGTCGAGTTTCCCCTTTTCCAGCAATTTAAGCCTGATGTACGAGGACCCTACCCCTGCTACGAACGCGTCTCGGGCGAGGTCGTACATATATTGTTCGGCTGATACGTCTTTACAATCGCAACCCCTGGCAAGCTGCAGGAGCTCATTGGCGTAGTCCTCCATGGTTTTGCCCGACTGCCGACGTCATGTAGCGAGGAGGTAACGAGCGTGTATCTCGTTGGGTGGCTTCGTGTATCTTTTTTTTAGGAGCTCGACGGCACCCGGGTAAGTGGGAGTTGCACGAATGGCGAGATAAATCGTGTCGCTTACCCTTGCGTGGAGGACCTGGAGTTTATCACTGTCTGTAGTGATAGCTACCGAGGCTGCCAGGTAGTCCTCGAAACACTTCCACCAATGGTCGAATGTGTTAGCGGCACCGACCGCACGTGGGTCCAGTGTCAGACGATCCGGTTTTAAGATCTGTTCCATACTCTTTTTTTGTACAGCAGTGAGTTTTCTGTTACACAATAAAATTGATGCGCGACAATTAAGCACGTGGAACCAAGGCTTCGATATTGAAGGCTTTTATTGTGTAACAATGGAACTACTAACACGAATACACCAGTTCAGACTGAAGGGGTCCTGCCGGAGCAGGGGGTCTTATACCTCGCCACCGGAGGCGGGACCCCACTGGAATGTGCCATGATAACTCTTATAACAGGTAAACACCCTAACCCAACAACATTGTACAACCCCCACAGTAACAACACCCTAGCCCAACAGTAACATAATAACAACCCCCAGTGGTGAACCACAGGAATCGAACTCAGGTCCCTGGCGCTGTGAGGGAGCAGAACGATCACATAACATCAGTGATGACATCATCAGCCATTTGTGCAGGCAAACGGCCAGTTTATCTTGGTGTTAACATCCTTTCAATAAAGCTCTTTGTTTGGTTGAACCCTTGAGGCCTGCAGTCTACCTTTGAAAACCACCACAAATTCAATGCTGCTTGCCAAATGAACAGGCTCCACCTATCCCCCTCTGTGTCATTTTAAGCAGAAATTACAGTAAAATGTGCATTGCTTTAAAAGAGAAACTTGATCCCTCTACAGAGCAAACCCCATTCTTCTGGAAGAAAAGCTTCCTTTTTCCAACTGTTAATGCAATATAAATGACCAATTCACATTCACGGAAGTTGTGGAAATATATGAAAGACGAATCAAAGAGAAAAAGAAAAAAAATATGCTTCAGATGTGACTCTCCGTTGACTTCTGCATTTCCAGCATTTGTTTTTGTTCTTCATCCTGATTTTCAGCATTCACCGTGGGGTGTTTTTGTGTCTAGTTTGTAGACAGACTGCCTTCCATAGTTCCCCCAGTGCAGGAACAAAGACAGTTATCAGCACATATCTGAGATGTTCAGCACAGGCACAGTGAGATGGATGTGAGCTCTTTTTTGTCACACGCTTGGACCTATTTATTTCACCCCCAGTGAGCATTTCAGAGGTAGAACAGTTGGCTGCATGCTGTGTGATCCAGTTCAGGTAGGTTATAAACTTGCCCGGTGATGAAGAGCGCAACATTAGTCATCAGATGTTGTCCGGAATGTTGTAGAGTGATAGCTACAAAAGATCTTCAGCAATTTAGAACTCATTCAGTTCAACAGCTCTACTGATAACATCTGTAATTCTGGATTTTAAACAAATTTGTTATCTACGCTTCTAATCTTCAACTGGCTTTAGCAGCTGGAAGAAGGCTTTAATTGTCAGCGGCAGATAAATATCAGAGTGAGTAATTTTAGGAAAAAAATACATTTCTCAAAATTCTCTTGAATTCAATCAAGCACTTTCCAAATACAGACTGACCAATCCCACCCCCACCGCTTCGAGCCAACAAAGAAAAAATATCCCATCTAGTTCCTGCTCTCTGCACTGAGCACAGAAGTGGCTGCAGGTTGGGTAGAAAAAACAGAAATCAATCAGCTGATCAAATCTGCCATTGAAATAAAGGTCTTCAAATTAGGCCTTTGGGGACTCTAACAGTGTTTAGCTCCTCCTGCCAATTTGAATATTCTACTAATCAACATCATCTAATCCCATGCATATAACACACTTTATCATAACCTTGGGTCTATATAACTCAATACCAGGTAAGTGATTACAGTGAGTAGGTGCAATGGTACCTCTGTACAGTAGTGTTGCAGCTACCTGTTTGGTAGCAGTTAATATTTGTAAATAGAGTGAGAGCAGAGTTGGGGCGGCACAGTGGTACAGTGGTTAGCACTGCTGCCTCACAGCGCCAGGGACCTGGGTTCAATTCCAGCCTTGGATGACTGTTAGAAGAGTTTGCACATTCCCTCTGTGTCTGCATGGGTTTCCTCCCATCGTCCAAAGATGTGCGGGTTAGGTTGATTGGCCATGCTAAATTGACCCTAATGTTAGGCAGATTAGCAGGGTAAATATGAGGGGTTATGAGAATAAGGCCAGGGTGGGATTGTGCTCGATACAGATGTGACGGGCCGAATCACCTCCTTCTGCACGGTAGAGATTCAATGATTCAGTGCACATCAGGCTCTAGGATTTTGCTTTCCATCCTCTGACACTGCCTCATTCACAGTATTTGTTCTCCATCTTCTGTCTGTTGGTGATATTTCTAATCGGCAGAACAATTGGCTCTTTTCTCAGACCAGAAACGTAAAGGCAGCTTCACTATTCCATCAGCGCTTTTTTGAAACATGAAGCGTTTGCATCTGATACAATCCCGTTGCTTAGGTTTAATGTAAAGCCAAGTGGCACATGGTTCCCTTCGCAAGGTTGCTTCACACTCGGTGCAAGATGCCAACTGGCACTGATTTGTCAGCATTCACAAGACTCATCTTGCATCAATGCAGTGCAAAATATTTGTATATCCAACAAACGAAAATATTACAACAGCACAGTCGTCTGCTGCCAGACTTTATTTAATACCATTTTATTCATGGAAATTTGAAGAGTGCAATGCCTGTATAGTTTAGATCTCTTCATCTTATCTTCACAAATTGATCATAAAGTAAGTCACTTTTTATTGGTCATTTAATATTTGAGTAGCATATTTATTACACAACATATCACCTGAACTGCTCAAATCCTGTCATTTCTTCTTAGGTAAACTTAAAATAAGCTCACCAAATCTGGATAACTATTGGGTAAATGTCTACAATCTGTACAATCTACAATCTGGGCAGGCTCTCTTATCATTGCATGCCATTAGAACTACCACTTGTATTTATATAGCACTCTTAACTTAATAAAACCTCCCAAACTGCATCACAGGAGTGATTATCAAACAGGATTTGACAACAAAACTACATAAGGAGATAAAAACAGAACATGCTGGAAAAACTCAGCAGGTCTGGCTGCATCTGTGGACAGAGAAACAGAGTTAACGTTTCAAGCCTAATATGATATTTCTTTGAAGAAGAATCATACTGACTTAAAATGTTAACTCTAGATTTCCAGCATCTGTATTATTTTTCCTTTCACATTCGGATATGGTAGATCATATGACCAAAAGCTTGGTAAGGGGGGAGAGTTTTTCAGGGGTGTTTTCAAGGTGGAAAGGGTTGAGGCAGGGAATTCCAGAGTTTAGGGCCTCAGCAGCTTAAGGCATGGCCACAGGTGGTGCAGCAATTAAAATCGGGGATGCATATGACATCTGAATTAGAGGATGTAGAAATCAGAGGATTGGAGGAGTTCACGGAGCTATGAAGGGATTTGAAAACAAGGACATGAATTTCAAAATCAATGCATTGCTGAATCAGAAACCAATATGGGTCAGTGAGTAGAGGAATGGTTGGTGCATGCAGCTTCATGTGACACAGGCACCAGAGTTTTGGAGATTTAAATTAAGGGGAGGGAGAACATGTAAAGTCAGCCAAGAGTGCATTGGAATAGGCAGGTCTGGAGGTGACAAAGACATGGATGAAGGTTTCAGCAGCAGGTGAGATGAGGTAAGGGCATGTCAGCTAATGTTATGGAGGCGGAAATAGCGATCTTAGTGATGGCACAAATAGGAAGTCAGAAGCTCAGTGTGGGGTTAAATTTGGCACTAAGGTTGCAAACAGACTGATGCAGCCTCAGACAATTTCAGGAAGGGGGATGGAGTCAGCTAGGAAATGGGGTGGATCGTGGAGACTGAACACAATGGCTTCTGTCTTCGTAACATTTAGCTAGTGGAATTTTCTGCCCCTCCATTACTGGATGTCAGTCCAAGCAGTCTGGCTAGTTAGACACAGCAATAGGGGAGGGAGGGAAATGATGGTGAGGCAGAGCTGAGTCTGGTCATTCGAATGATTCCACAGGACCTCAGGGCCTGGGAGAGAAATCATAGGCCCTGGTGTTTCTCCTGATTTCAGGCCCACTGATCACATTATCTAACTTCCAAAAGTCTTTCACGAAATTATTTGAACAACTAAATCTTTCACTTCATATCCTCTGTCTCAAAGGACAGCAAATGGTCGTTTTGTGATCTGAGGTCAAGAACAATCCTTCCACACAAAACCTGATTATTACATCTGATAAATTATACATGTGATGAATTTTATGACCAACTGTACACCAGCTTCTAAGGGGAATGCGGTGAACCTTTACTCATTAGTCTGTGCTCTGCATTCTGCTACTTGGGTTCTGTAAAATGCTCCCGTAACACCAACCATGCACAAGTATAAAGAACATTCAAAGATCAATTATATGCTTCTTTTAAAAGATAAGAGTTGTTTTCATTTGGTTTTGGGAACCATTTCAAAGTTGTAGGTTTCAAATGGAAGCCCTTATGATCACAATGAATAGTTACCGACCAGGAGTTGGATATTCAGTATCACTTAAAATACACTGTACAATGGGCCTGATTTTACCATTTTGAGTCGAAGTGCCGAATCTGGGCGTTAAATAGATCCGAGCCTGGAATCCTCTTTGTAGCGCGCCCATATGCTTTTTGCTGGCTCCAGTCCGATTCGCGCTGTGGGCGGGGCTTAGCGCTGCTGGACCGATCGGAGCTCTGAACTGCGCATGCGCAGTTCGAAAAAAATCCGAAGCAGTGCGCCCCAGCGTGAAATAGAAAACAGCAGAGTGAGCAGAGAGGGGGGGGGGGGGGAGGATGAACTTGGGTGAATCTTGCAAACTGCAAATAATGTAGCATCTTCTTTGTGCTGCCTAATTATCTATGGGAAAGGTAATTAAACTACAGTGTCCTAGTGAGCAATTAGCAACCTGTATAATACATTTGTGATCTGTAACTGGATTGTTGATGCTCAAATGTTCAGAGTCCTGTGGTGAACTTGGAAGAATTGTCCCCGTGGTGAAACTTGGTTGGAAATAAGATTCAAGGAGATTACTAAATCTTGTTTTCATCTGAACATTGCACAGAATTAGAGGAACTCCCTTTGGAAGATAATGTCAAAATTATAATCGCAGGAACTGAAAACCTGACAGTCAAAAGATTTGGGAAAATATTTCAAAATATGGATGGGGGGATATATATTTTGAAATATTTTCCCATTTTCCATCCTCTCCCCCCGAACCAGAGATCCAACTGAGCCCGCTCCACCCCTCCCCTCCGGCGGATGCCAGCGGAAGGCCAGGAAGGTGCTGCAGGCTCTCAAAGGACTGCAGGTCGGAAGGATGGTGGAGGGAGACCAGCGATTGAGGTAGGTTGGGGGTGTGCTCGGCTGAGGGGGGCCTGCCTCCCAGGGGTGTCCGATCCGGGGGGGGGGGGGGGGGGGCGGTCTGCCGGGGTGGTTAGCGGGGGGTTCCGCGAAGGATGGTCGGGGAGGATGGGCTTCGGAGATTCCCCTGCAGAATAGAAATCCGCTTCGGACTTTTATTCTGCAGGTCACTAAAAACGCGGATCCGGATTGGGCCGCGCGGTGGTAAAGTGGGATTTGGTGGTAGAGTTGGGCGCGCGGTTTATTAAGTTGATTTAAGTGCATGCAAATGCATTTAAATCATCGGGCCGCCCGATTCGGGCGCGGGCCGGACCTGCGCCCGAATCGGGTGTCGGTAAAGCCACGATCTGCTCGGATTCGGGTGCAGATCGCGGTATAGGCCCGATGCCCAACTTTACAGCGATTTCGCGCCCAATTTTTGGTAAAATCGGGCCCAATATTGTCCAATTGATCTTAGCAGCTGAGCTGAGGCAATTGCAGAGTTGGCTGCAAAGTTGGGTGTTGTTAAGGAGCTGCAAATAGATGGTCTTAGTGGTGGCCAAGATATGTAGCCATAAATTCATCTTGGGGGTCAAATATCTGAGGAGCCTGATTCAGCCTCAGACAACTGCCCTAGAGAAAGATAGAGCCAGATTTTCATTACCAAGGTGGGTAGCTCAAGTTGGGAAATTTCCTGACTCAGTGGACTGACCTCAACATGACTTGCTCTCCCCACCTCCCACAACCACATCCTTTGCCTCTCATATCTTCCATGCCAATTCATGGCATTTCCATGCCATTCACCCAGTCTACACACAGTAAAGAAACAATTAATCCTGTAGTAACAAAATCATGTGTGGAACTGCTTAAAAAAACATGCATTTAAAAAAAATATTCATTCATGGGACGTGGGCATCGCTGGCTAGACCAGCACTTATTGTCCATTCCTAATCGTCCTTGAGAAGTCGTTAATGAGCTGCCTTCTTGAACTGCTGCAATCCATGAGGTGTAAGTACACCCACAGTGCTGTTAGGAAGGGAATGTCGGGATTTTGACCCAGCAACAATGAAGGAACGGTGATATAATTCTAAGATACTTGGAACTTACAAGTGGTGGTGTTCACATGTGTCTGCTGTCCTTGTCCTTCTAGTTGGTAGATGTCATGGGTTTGGAAAGTGCTGTCAAAGAAGCCTTGGTAGTTGTTGCAGTGTATCTAGTAGATGATACACACTATTACCACTGTGTGTTGGTGGTACAGAGAGTGAATATTTGATGTTGTGGATTATGTGCCAATCAAGCAGGCTGCTTTGTCCAAGATTATATTGAGCTTCTTCAGTGTTGTTAGAGCTGCTCTCATCCAGGCAAGTGGAGAGTATTCCGTCATACTATGATTGTAGGATGGTGAACAGGCTTTTGGGAGTCACTAATATCCTTTAGGGAAGGAAATCTGCCATCCTTACAAGGTCTGGTCTACACATGACTCCAGACCCAAAGCAAGTGGTTGACTCTTAACTGCCCTCTGAAATGACCAAGCGAGTCATTGCGATCAAGGGCAATTAGGGATGGGAAGCAAATGTTGGCCTTGCCAGTGATGCCCAAACTCCAAAGAAAGAATAAAGAAATAAAAACAGAAAGTTGAAGAGCTGCTAGTGCCCTAGACCCAAGAAAGAAAATGGCTCAAAGGATTCAATCTTTGCTGACTTGAGGTCAACTCATAAAAGCCAACAACTAGGGCTCAAGACTTATTTCCATGTGTAGCAAACTCAATCACCTCCTGTTACTCATGAGGACATATAAATTATCAGCATCAGCATTATACTTTCAGTGAACAGTAATATTTCACACTGCTGTGTACATTGAACACCAATAGGCAAAATGCAGTAAACAACCTTTGCTTTATTGGTGCAAAAACCATGAAAGTTTCAGTCTCTTTTTCGAGGTCCAAGAACATTGCAGGGGAAATGTATTTACAATTTGAAAGAATAGTGCCAAAATTTGATGAATATTTGAAATTGCCATGGGGATTTCTAAATGAAAACAGAGCACTCCACATTAATATTGCAAGGCCTAACATTTACTCACCACAAACCTTTCTACTGTGAACTCAAGGACGCCATTAGATAGACAAGCAGGGAGACATAAAATGTACACCAGCTTTCTGTGTCCCAATAGCCCCTGGGCTGGAATAGTTGAAAGAAATCAAAACCAAGACTTCTGCAACATTCAGTAGCTGAAAATGAGCAACATAATTGATCAGATGCTTCCCAACAGCTCGCCAGCACAATCAGAATCAATGCCTAGTCCTCATGCAAACGATCACATAATGTTATACAGTAATTACAGCACGGTAACAAGCCATTTGGAACGACTGGTCTATGTAATGTTTATACTGTGCACCAGCCTCCTCCCATTTTCTTCATCTAGCTCCTTCAACATGTCCTTCTATTCCTCTCTCTCTCGTGTGTTTATCTAGCTTCTCCTTAAATGTGTTTATACTCGTCACATCAAGGTCGATGAGGGCAGTGCAGTAGGTAGATGAGGGCAGTGAAGTTGACGTTGTCTACATGGACTTTAGCAAGGCCTTTGACAAGGTACCATGGTAGGTTATTGCATAAGGTTAAATCTCACGGGATCCAGCGTGAGGTAGCCAAATGGATGCAAAATTGGCTTGATGACAGAAGACAGAGGGTAGTTGGAGAGGGTTGTTTTTCAAACTGGAGGCCTGTGACCAGCAGTGTGCCTCAGGGATCAGTGCTGGGTTCACTGTTATTTGTCATTTATATTAATGATTTGAATGAGAATTTAGGAGGCATTGTGAGTAAGTTTGCAGATGACACCAAGATTGGTGGCAAGTGGACAGTGAAGAAGGTTATCTAGGATTGCAACGGGATCTTGATCAATTGGGCTAGTGAGCTGATGAATGGCAGATGGAGTTTAAAGAACAAGAACAAAGAAAATTACAGCACAGCAACAGGCCCTTTGGCCCTCCAAGCCTGCACCGCCCATGCTGCCCAACTTAACTAAAACCTCCTACCCTTCCGGGGACCATATCCCTCTATTCTCATCTCATTCATGTACTTGTCAAGACGCCCCTCAAAAGTCACCATATTCGCTTCCACTACCTCCCCCGGAGGTACATTTAGATAAATGTGAGGTGATGCATTTTGGCAGATCGAATCAGGCAGGACCTACTCAGTTAATGGTAGGGTGTTGGGGAGAGTTATAGAACAAAGAGATCTAGGGGTACAGGTTCATAGCTCCTTGAAAGTGGAGTCACAGGTGGGTCAGAGTGGTGAAGAAGGCATTCAGCATGCTTGGTTTCATTGGTCAGAACATTGAATACAGGAGTTGGGATGGCTTGTTGAAGTTGTACAAGATATTGGTACGGCCACACTTGGAATACTGTGTACTGTTCCGGGCACCCCATTATAGAAAGGATATTATTAAACTAGAAAGTGTGCAAAAAAGATTTACTAGGATGCTACCGAGACTTGATGGTTTGAGTAATAAGGAGATGCTGGATAGATTGGGACTTTTTTCCCTGGAGCATAGGAGACTTAGGGGTGATCTAATAGAGGTCTATAAAATAATGAGGGACATAGATCAGTTAGATAGTCAACATATTTTCCCAAAGTTATGGGAGTCTAAAACTAGAGAGCATAGGTTTAAGGTGAGAGGGGAGAGATACAAAAGGATCCAGAGGGGTAATTTTTCACACAGAGGGTAGTGAGTGTCTGGAACAAGCTACCTGAGGTACTGGTAGAGGCGCGTACAATTTTACTGAATGACTGATGGAGTTTAATTTAGATAAATGCAAGGTGATGCATTTTGGTAGATCGAACCAGGGCAGCACTTACTCAGTTAACAGTAGTTGGGGAGAGTTACAGAACAAAGAGATCGAGGGGTACAGGTTCATAGCTCCTTGAAAGTGGAGACACAGGTGGACAGAGTGGTGAAGAAGGCATTTAAAAGGTATTTAGACAGTTACATGGGTAAGATGGGTATAGAGGGATATGGGCCAAACATAGGCAATTGGTACTTGCTTAGCGGTTAACAAAAGAGGGCGGCATGGACAAGTTGGGCCAAAGGGCCTGTTTCCATGCTGTAAACATCTGTGACTCTATAACTATTCCTTGTGTTCCATTTTCAAACCAGTTTATGTGTAAGGAGATTTTTCCTCAATTCCTGTTGGATTTATTAGTGATTATATAACATAATATTATAATTATGGCTGCTAGGTCTGGTCTCCCTTCAAGTAGAAACTTCTCTACATCTAACCTATTAAATCTTTTCATAATCTTAAAGACATCTATCAGGTCACCCCTCAGCCATCTCTTCTCTGGTTAATCCTCAATACTGATTAATCCTTCCGCTTTGCCCTTGGGCAGTGAGAAAAGTGGAACAGAAGGACAAAACACAAAAACAAAAATTGATCAGAAAAATTATAATTCAAAGGAAGACAAAAAATGAAATGATCAGAGAGAGTAAAGGCGGCAGATTTAATTTGAGAGGAATAATCCCTTCAATTCCTGAGGTGATCCCTCGTGTAAATTTACATTTAAAGTATAGAGTTTGGATTTGGCTGTATATCTCAGAGTTAATATTCTGAGCTTGCCTGCTGGAACTTCATTATTAATGGACCAAATGTTTTAAATTTCTTAATAAAAACGTGTCTATCGAACCCTCCAAGGACACCACATTGTTCATCAGAACTAGGATATTGTGGCCAATCATCTAGTTGCAAGGTTAAAAATTAGCATGTTTCATAATAGTATAATCTTTTCCATATTTACCTCTTTTAGCAGCGAAAGCCACGGGCTTTGATATGCAGACTTATTTCAACCAACTCAACTATAAAAGAGGTCTTCTCATCCCAATCATTAATAAAACACCCTTACAATTTTTAATTCCCTTAATAGGGGTAAAATCCAATTTTACAATTATGGTGAAAGTTTTCAAAGGCACTGCTGCAGATCAGAACTAGATTTTGGTTGATTTGAAAGTTGGCCACGTTCTTCAGAATTTCTATGGTACAAATAGAAAGTAATGAAAATACAAGTTTTGATTTTTACTCTTTATAAACCAAAGAGTTGGGTGGCGCTTTAGATTAGCATCTTGCATTCCTCTGCTGGATCTGGGTTGGAATTCACGCCCGCACAGGAGGATAAAATTATTCTTTGATGCTCTAATAGCAGTTATGAAGTGAATGTATCAATCATTTCCAAATGTCAATGAATAGATCAACTGGGGAAGAAAGACTTGCATTTCATGACCTTCGGACATCCCAAAGCACTTTACAAAGTGACCACACTCCATTGACTTTAATATCAGCAACAGCAACAAAGTTACTCATAGTTCTGCTCAATCAGCTTTATCAACAAACACAAGATGGTTAGCTGGACTGAAAAATGCTACAGTGGAGTGTGTTCTTCTGAGCTATCGCTCCAAGACATGTTGCTGGGAGGAGCCAAGGCAATTTAAACTCTACTTCTGGCCATACTATGTCTAACCTGAGAGCCAAAATTTCAAATCAGTTCATTTTCATTGGCAATATATTGAAACAGAATGCTTAGCACTGTAAATTTAAAATCACACCTGTACTGCTTAGGAAATAGAGAGGAAGAATTGTCACTGAGCCAGTGAACCTTCTGGTGTCTGCCAGTACAGCCGCATGGTGTTAGCCTGGAAGTATAATACACAAACAGAACGTGCACGCCAAAAGAAAAATGTGTGGGGTGGTGGAGCATGGGGAAAGGGATTGCTGGACAATATTTACTCCTCAGTCAGCAACACTAAAACAGATTATCTGGTCAACATCATGTTCCTATTAGTGGGAGCTTGCTGTGCACAAATTGGCTGTCACTTTTCCCAGATTACAACAGTGACTACATTTTAAAACACCGGGTTACAATACAACAGGTTTACTTGGAATCATGAGCTTTTGGACTGCTGCTCCTTCACTCACCTGATGAAGGAGCAGCGCTCCAAAAGCTCGTGATTCCAAATAAACCTGTTGGACTTTAACCCGGTGTTGTGAGACTTCTCAATGTGCCCACCCCAGTCCAACACCAGCATCTCCACATCATACATTTCAAAATTTCTTCATTGGCTGTAAAGTGCTTTTGGATATCCTGAGGTCGCAAAAGGTACCATGTAAATGTAAGTTTTTCTGATACTATATGCATTAAAAATATTGAAATGTTATCCACTTTTCATGATACAATTTTAATATTCTGAACTTTGACCATCTAAAATTGACATAGCTTATGCAGTACAAAGGTACATTTACCCAATCAAGAAACATTTTGAGGGGACACAAGTTCATCGTGGAGATTAGTGCAAAACAGGTCAGAGTGAATCAGCAGCCTATTTCATAATTCTGTTTGATTTTCTTTTCAGTAAAGCCAGATAGACAGCCATGCACTTGAATTCTTGATTACCGTGCAACAATCAGTATGAGCCCTCCTTAGCCTGAATTTTAAGGATGGCAGTACTCAGAACACTTCCAGCAGCACCGATGCCATATTACGCGCCAACAAACATTGATTGACGTAGGCACTTCCGTCCCTCATTCGGGAGAAAGTCCCACCTTTGAGAGATGCCGGCCAATCAGGTTGTCCAGCAGCTCTCCAGTCCCTCCAGGCACAGATCTGCAATGGTTGGAAGAGGCACTGCAGGGAGCTGCCTGCCACTAAATCCCAGGAACCTATGGAGAAGGCAGTTTGCAGGGATTCCAAAACAGGGAGGGTTGGGAATGCCCTTACCCCAAGGGGGCTGCAAAGAGGGCAATCGGGGCCTCGAGGGATAAGCCGATGCTGAGGGGTAGGTGGGGGGGGGGGGGGGGTGTCCAGAAGTCACCAGGCCATAAGGGGAGGGCAGCCCCAGACAGAAAGGGTTTTTTATGGAGGTGGCTACCCCACTTCCTACCCAAGATTCAGCTATATTTATGTGTTTCTCCCTTGTGCTGTCATCAACCAGCCGGCTTAAAAATTGAGATTGCGTGGAAAATGGCCCTTAAGTGGTCATTAATTGGCCATTTAAGGACCTGAGTTTGGACAAGTGTGGGCTTCCAGTCTGAGGCATTGCTCGCCACTGCGTAAAACCATTGACCAGTCAGGCGGACAGGAACCCAGAGGAAATCCCATCCATGCAATTGTATGTGCCCTGCAAACCACCGCCACCGCCCCCTTCCCCTCCATCTTTTCCCCAGAAGCCACTGGGAGGGGGTGCATAACATTCTGACCATTAAATTATTTCCAATTCCAGATGGGGCAGCCTCAAAGCCAACAGGTGGAATAAACTGCTCGCCCTGGTGGCGGGCGTGGAGATGGGAAGGGAATTCAATCAGGCAGCATGGTGCCATAAAATCGGTGGCTCTGCCAAAATTAAGTTCTGGCCGAGAAAGCCGATGGTGAACCATGGCGGCTGAGACCCTTAAATGGCCAATTAATGACCATGTAAGCGCCTCATCCCACTGCTTCTAATATGCAGCTATAGACAGGCCTGTCACCATGCATCATACATGGAAGCTAAAACTGTGCAGCAAACTTGACACCTTCAGTTGGGGGATCCTCAATCAAAGGCGCTCAGTGACTGACTGAAGGGCTCAACATCCGGAACGGAGCTGTTGATGTTTCCTGCACCCCTCTCCACAATTCCCATTGTGTGAAATGCTGATCCTTCTCCCCCACCCCCGTGGCCTGGGTCACTCATGGATCCTGCAATTCCAGTGCCAGTCCCTCCAGCCACAACCATGACCTTTCCAGTGGCACTGCTGAGCACAACAGCTACCAACCTCTGAGTGACTGGCACCTCTCAGTAAGCAAAACGTCAACCCCAGGTGTCTTGATTCCATGGGGAGGCCCAAAGTTGGCTTTGCCTGATTGGAAGGCCTGATTGGTCTTCCCGAAAAGAGCAGCATGGGTCTCTCACCAGCATTCAGTTGGTAGGCAAGATCCCCGATGCCTCAAAAAGATTCCACCCAACATTTGTGCATTCAGCATGTTGCCAAACATTAGTTTTCAATGAGTATCATCAGTCTCTGCAAGGCTTGTAATGTGCCTCCTTTTTAAGGTTCACTAAATATACCAATTAAAAGAATAGATTTTGTCAACCAAATGTGCCACACTGCAACTTCCTGCATGCTTGGCAATGGCAGCAAAGTCACTTCTAAAAACAGTTCAATCGTTTCAGTGCTTATTAAACATTCACTTTTGAACAAAACTTACATTTGAGAAGAACAGGGTGAGATTTTAACTCCGTGTAAATGATTGGGTTTTGGATGAGTTAAAATCTCTCCCTCAATATGTGCAGTTCTCTATGGAGCTTAGCAATACATGGCAAAGCTAACTAGTCCAAAAATTGGATTCTCCATTTGCCAAGTACTCCAAATTAATCTTAAAATATAAATGGAAAATGCATAGATCAGATAATCTGAAATAATGGTTTGTACTTCACAGTGTAACCAATCACAAGGTTATATTTGATTGTGATAAATAAATAACGCAATAATCTTTTTAAAATGCAATTTGTGCTTTGTCAATGATACAGAAAAGCTTGGGGTTTTTTTAATGGACATGATACCCTTTTGAGTCAGGCAGCAACTCATTTTTGGCTTGGATTGTGACCTCAAATGAAATTGTATATTTCTGTGATCTCAACCGGACTCCACAAGACAAGCAAATAAAAGAAATAAGAATAGGGTTGAGTCAGTCTTTCATTTAATAAAAGTGTTATAAATGAGAAAGAGCTAAAATCAATACTTTCCTGCTCAATATGTGATGCTGCTTTCCTGTAGACAGACTTTACATTGCCCATTCTCTGCACTGATAACACATAAAACTGAGACTAGGTAATACATCAACTAAAATCAGATTGTCAGTAAAATGCATTATTGCCTCTGTTGGTTGAGTAGCCTCATAACATAATTCTTTGAATCAGGAGAAATAAGCTCCATTAGAAAAACCACAAGATAATAAATGAAGCCCAGTAACACAATTAAACAGAAATCATCGCATGCTTGAAGATAAAATTACTTTGAACAACATTCCACTCTTCAGAGATACAACACTTGCAGCTGCTGTAAATGTGAGTGAAAGAGTGATTAGCATTAAAGGTCGGCAAATGCCTTTCAAAGAAACACTACACCAGGTTTAAATTGCATAATGAATAAATCTGTGAGCTGGTCTTAGCTTTAATCAGTTCCCGTGAGTAACAAAAGTTGAATGATCAGAAACTAGTACAGTTAAATCATAAAAATGCATTCAAACCATCTTAATAATTCAGTTGTTAATTGTGTTGTCCAGTGTGGAACTGAGCCATGCAGAATTGGAAAATTTCACATTTGTGTTGATTTAACTGATAATTTTTTAAAAATTAGGTGATTGAGTTGCCAGTGAAAGGAAGGAAAATCAGCCAGAGTTCCTGCTCTTACCTTAATTGTCCTTGCTGCACAGTAAAGACATCCGGTAAAGACAGGATAGGTCTTTGTGTTGTACTTATGATGGATTTACAGTCTTCAACAACCAATGTCCAAGTTTGCATGTGACGATTGTTAAGTTGGACAAGGTACCATAGGGAAGACTACAGTTGCAAAATTGTCTCCCCAAAATGTCTTTAGCAGTCAGGGAAGAAAATTGGAGAGAGGAAAAGTAAAGCTTATTTATTGGTCACAAGTAAGGCTTACATTAACGCTGCAATGAAGGTACTGTGAAATTCCCCTAGTCGCCACAGTCCGGCGCCTGTTCGGGTCATTGCACCTAACCAGCACATCTTTCAGAGTATGGGAGGAAATAAGAGCACCGGGAGCACCCACGCAGACACGGGGAGAACATGCAAACTCCACACAGACAGTGATCCAAGTCAGGGATCAAATACAGGTCCCTGGTGCTGTGAAGTAGCAGTGCTAACCACTGTGCTACCCAAGATACATGCATTGCACTCTTAATATCTTGTAGAATTGAAGAAGCTAGAACACACTGCAATGCAATGCAGTATGGGTTAGACGGAGGCCGAACTTACCATATCCTATATTGTATCATGACAATCAGTAAAGTAACTTAATGATATGTAGAATTTGAAGATGAGTTTAATGTCACATTGCCTTCTCAAAATACTTAGAACTGCAAAAGCGATAATTATTTCCACAAACTCATTCTGATAGTTCATCTGAGTGAAGGAAAGAAGTACAATTGTAAAGTTTTCCATATTATCAGTTTCCAATCTCGGGTGGAGGAAACCTACTGCAGAGTGGAGGAAAGGCAAGGCATGAGCAAGGGAGGGGAGTGACGATGAGTAAAAATAAGGGAAAGTGATGATGGAGGGTGAGGGGAGAAAAGAGTTAGCCATTATTAGATGTGACATGGGGTGGCATTGAAAGTGAAGTTGCTTCACATGAATAATTCTGTCACAAAAATGTCAGTATTCCCTACAGCACCTTAAAATACACATATTCTTCTCTTAGTCCATCTCATGGAGAGTTCTCTTTTCTCTGTCTGAACTCTAATCATTTTTCCTTTCACGTTCAATACACACATTCTAATGGAAGATAACAAGTTTATCTGGACTGTCACAGAAGCACTATTCTATCAGCTATGTCAAGAATAGCCAACCTTTCAAAGCTGAAATGGTAGCAAGAGCAATTGTACCTGACAAAGAACTGTTCCATCAGCTCTACAGAGGTCATGTCATTTTTTTTTACATGTGCAATTGAAGCACATCTGCAGTTGATGTTGCTCCATCTATGTAAGAATGCTTAAAAACGCTCTCTGCTATTCTGGTTAATAATAATCTTGCTGTTATATTTTATTACTCCATGAACTCCAGCAACAAAATTCCAATGACCTATTTAAATTGAAGATCATTAGCTTTCACTAATTCCAAACCTGTAGGTTGTTGGAAGCACTGGAAAAACCAAGTTCATTCAAAATACTCCACGTTTTATAAGAAAATGCTAACTAGCTTAAATATGTTTCTCTGCATTTTTTCAAAGGTTAATGTATCTCTTGTTGGAGATGTAGGTCCTCATTCAGTAGGCCAACAGTTGATCAAAGAAATGTCTCAGAGTTGTGGCTGGCAGATCCCACAGTTTGTATAAGCACAAGTTCCAAGTAAAATACCATTCGAATGAAAGGTTATCAATCTGAAACGTTAACTTGGTTTCGGTCTCCATGGATGCTGCCAGACCTGCTGACTGTTGCCTGTATGCCAGATTCATTGCTTTGTTTGTAGAAAACATACACTACCTAATCCTTGTCAGATGGTACATTCTATTCCCTGATGTTTTTAGGACTGAGACGAGGAGAAATTTCTTCACCCAGAGTGGTGAGCCTATGGAATTCACTACCACAGAAAGCAGTCGAGGCCAAAACATTTTATATTTTCAAGAAGGAGTCAGATATCGCTCTTGGGGCAAAGGGGATCAAAGGATATGGAGAGGAAGGCGGTATCAGGCTATTGAGTTGGATGATCAACCATGATCATAATGAATGGTGGAGCAGACTCGAAGGGTTGAATGGCCCACTCCTGCTCCTATTTGCTATGTTTCTGTGTCACTCCTCAATGACGTAATCTCTCAAATAGCAACAGCTCACAAATGGTCATACTCGCAGCAGTTCAGGTACAGAGTGGGAGTGCCACATTTAAGGTAATTTGAATGGTCAAAAGTAGAAAGGTAAGTTCAGTGCTCAAAAAATGTGTTGGCATTTCCTCATCCAAATGCTGCTGCGTAATTCCTAATTCTATGTTTCCCTCTTCTCTCAAATAATGTTTCTTAAATATGAGATCTGACTATGTATTGGCTTTTCAGTTGCTGCTGTCAGAATAAATCAATAATAAATGTGAAGACTGAGTTCACCAGCATGCTAGGATTTTCCATAATGTTGTCCCACCCACCACTTTTGCAGCTTTAGATCAGAATATAGCAAAATTATAACTGCAGATATGTGGGACTATGCATGTACAAAGCTGCTGTCAAGCAGCATTTACAGTAAGAGTTTTAACAACACCAGGTTAAAGTTAAAGCAGCACTTACACAGCAATGCCTTGTTTATCAACACGCAGTTTGGGTTCAGCCAAGGCAACTCAGCTCCAAACATGGTGACAGTCTTGGCCCAAGCAAGGACAAAAGAGCTGAACTTCATAAGGTGAAGTGAGACTGAGGATGGAATTTTCCTGTCCGCCCGCCTGCCACGGGAATGGACCATGCAAAGGTCCGTTGACCTCAGGTGGGATTTACCAGCCTTGGGGCGAGCGCAGCCAGAAAATCCTGCCTTGAGTGTCCTTCACCTCAAGGCAGTATATGACGGAGTGTGGCATCAAGAAGCCCCAGCAAAATAGAAGTCATAGGAATCAGAAGTGAATCTCTCCGTTTATTGGAATCATATTTAGCACAAAGTTTGATGACAACATTCTCTGACTACATCTTGAATATGTCAGACTCCTAGATCTCTTAAATTCATCCATAGTTACTTCAACATCATTTATCAATGCTTCTGTTGTCCACACTTCTTTCTAACTTGCAGTACTTGCCTGCATTAAATGTTACCTGTCTCCATTATGTCCACCTGTACATTTTGCACAGCTCATTCTATAACTTTCACCCCTTCTAATTTGGCATCAATGCAAATCTAGCCAATTTGATTAAGCTTTAGAATTCAAACCACTGATATAAACTGGAAACAGCAGTGGTTCAGCCACCGGTTCAGCACTCCCGTCTCCTCCACCAGCCCTAACAAGCGGCTGTTATAGAAACTAGAAGCAGGAGCAGGACATTTGGCTTTTCGAGCCTGTTATCATTAGTTTCCAACCCATGGACAAACATTTTTTTAATCCATACCCCGATTTTATCCAAATTTCCAAAACTTCGCACTCAACTAAAAGCCTTTGTGTGCAAGATCCACATGGCAAATTATATAAAGTCATATACACTAATTTTAAAAATGTGTCATTAGCACATGAAGACTAAAACGTGGC
Source organism: Mustelus asterias (assembly GCF_964213995.1). Lineage (NCBI taxonomy): Eukaryota > Metazoa > Chordata > Chondrichthyes > Carcharhiniformes > Triakidae > Mustelus > Mustelus asterias. Next base: position 32,810,202 of record NC_135817.1, on the reverse strand, counting down.
TTGTGTCTTATAGTCGACTCATTACTTATGGTGTCTAGACAAAGTAGTGAAGGATTTTTTAAAAAGCTAATAGAATGCTGGCTATATGGATAGAACAAAAGAATACAAGTCTCATGAGGCTCTGCTGTAACTTTACAATGTACAGATTAGAGTACATTCTGGAGTCTGTGTTCAATTCTGACCACATGCTGAACAAGTGATGGAGGCTTCGGGAAGGATAAAGAGAAGGATTGTTGGCCTGATCCCAAGTGTAAATCGGAAACACTGAAGAAGCTCAGACTCCATTGTCTCGAAATAAGGCGGTTAACAGGAATCCAAACTAAAAGGTGAAGTATCACAAGCGAAAGTAAAACAACACTTTAAAATTAACTATCAAATTGTAACTGGAGGCATACATTTAAATCTACGATCTACTATGATGAATCTACTTTACAAGCAATTGGGAAGAATTTGTCGACTGAAAAAAGTGATAAATATTTGGAAATAATTTTCAGATGAAGTAACAGTGACAAAAGCGTTACAATTATTCAGACCCCAGAAAGACCTTGAAGAAGGAAAATATGAAAAAAAATCAACTGTGACGGGTTAAACAGTGGGTTTACTGAGGGGTTTACTGAGGATGGGGGGAGGGGGAGGACGGAGCAAGCTGCTATTAACAACAACTAGGCTTTAAAAATTCGAGGAATCAATACTTAATTCTAGGACTCCTGCCACTGAATCCACAAGTTGGGCGGCACGGTAGCACAGTGGTTAGCACTGCTGCTTCGCAGCTCCAGGGACCTGGGTTCAATTCCCAGCTTGGGCCACTGTCTGTGTGGAGTTTGCACGTTCTTCCTGTGTCTGCGTGGGTTTCCTCCGGGGGTGCTCCGGTTTCCTCCCACAGTCCAAAGATGTGCGGGTTAGGTTAAGTGGCCATGCTAAATGGCCCCTTCGTGTCCCGGGATGTGTAGGTTAGAGGGATTAGTGGGGAAATATGTAGGGATATGGGGATAGAGGGCCTGGATGGGATTGTGGTCAGTGCAGACTCGATGGGCCGAATGGCCTCTTTCTGCACTGTAGGGTTTCTATGATTCTATGGTTGGGCTCACACAAACAGTGAAGCCTGACAACAACTTTTATTTATATAGCACTTTCAACTCAGTATAACCATTCCAAGGTAATTCACAGGAGCGTTATCAAACAAAATATGATACTATGTCACGTATGAAGATGTTAGGCAAGATGATCAAAAGCTTGAGGCAATGCTTTACAAGCATCTTAAAGGAAGAAAGAGAGGTCGTGGGAGTGGAAAGATTTGGCGGGGTGGGGGGGGGAATTGCAGAGGTTAGGTTTTTTGCAACTGCCTATGGTGGAGTGAAATCAGGAAAGCTCAAGAGGCTCGAGTTGGAGAAATGCAGGATCTCCAAGGGATGTCAGTCTTCAGATCACAGAGATCTGGAGAGACGGGACCATGGAGCGGTGCAAGCTGGTATTGACATGCCTCAGTTTTTCTACATTGCCTGTGACAGTAATTCCAATGCCAGCAGCACTAAGCTGAATTACAGACATTTACTTAGAGTCATGAAGAGAGCAAAGAGCACAGTCCTGGAAATACTGTTGACGTGGCCTGAATGGGAGTGTCTAAAAAAATTCCAGCGGATTTCCCACCTGACATGCTGATCGTCTGTTGGGTATAAAAGCTACTGTAAAGTGGGCATTCGGTAGGTAGAAAATTGTGGGGCTGCAGGAGGGAATGTGAGTGGAGTTGGAGATCAGGGAGTTGAGAGTCAGAAATCAGGGCATACGCAAAGAGGAACGCTTCAAGGAAACATTTCTGCTCGTTCCGTACCACAAAATCCGTTCATTAGCTCATTAATCTCGACCTTCTTGTTTCCTTTTACCTGACATGATTTCCGAGCCATGGGAAATGTGCCTTTCGTGGTTTAAAATAAAAATCTTGTTGCACAAGAAGCATGCAACCTCTTTAAAACATTTTATTCATCAACTCATCCCCCGCAAGCTGATTGGTTACTGCACCCCCACTTCCTCCCCGTGCCCTGCCCACCAACACACCTCTGCTAAAATTGGAAGTGGGCAGTTTGGAGACAGGTTTGAATCCATCCTTGGGGGGTAAAGCTATCCCACCCACACTCCTGTGGTATCAGAAAGCTATTCTTAAGCAAATCCAGCATATTTGGCTTGAACAAATTTCGTGAAAGACTGCAGCATTTTCATTACTTTCTCTAATCCTGCCCACATTCCTTCCACAGATAGCCATACAATTTATTGGTTTGGGGATTCGCCAACTATTTCCACCCATTCTACTTTAAAAGACTGGGAACTGTTCAACGCATCCAAAGAAACTCTCAGGCGCAATGGTCAACTTCCACTGACATAGAAATAAAATTATTTAGTTGGAACATCCTGGGGCAGTCACACAGCCACAAGTACTTGGGCTGTGACAAGTACAGAAGTGACTTTACTCTCAGATCAGCAAAGTTTCACAGAATCACAGAACCTTTACAATGCAGAAAGAAACCATTTGGCCCATCAAGTCTGCACTGGTTCACTGAAAGAGCATTCTGCCTAATCTGTTATAGCAATAATATTATAGTTCCATTTGTCACCTTGTGCCTATAGTTGATCAATCTTATTACCTTTCTTCAAAGTTTATTTATTAGTCATAAGTAGGCTTACATTCACACTACAATGAAGTTCCTGTGAAAATCCCCTTCAATGCATTCACATACATGCACATTAATCCTGATTTAGGTTTTTTAACTTTCCCCCTTATTCTGATCCCATCCAATGACTTACTATAATTTACTCTAGTTCTAGCAACCTCTCCAAGAATTGTAATTACCTTGATACAACTCTCTGATATATTCTACTTATCAATTCATACTTCTCTACATCCCACTGCCAATTTTTCTCCTTTCCTCTCTAAATTTGCCCTTAGGTTCTCATCTCCCTGCCAACCTAGTTTAAACCCATCCAACAGCACTAGCAAATGTTCCTGTGAGGACATTAATCCTAGTCCTGTTAAGGTTTAAACCATCCTTTTTGTACAGAACCAGTCCCAATTTCTTCTTTCACAGCTCCAAAGGAGGAACACAGCTTACGGTGGAAATCAGGCACTTGTATTGAGGAAAAACCAGTCACTTTAGCATGAAGAAGTCCTTAATCAAGTAACAAGCAGTACCGCAGAATTACAGCCAGTTGCTACATAATGTATCTAGGGCTAAACTTGGCACTTATTCCAACTGCAAAAGCAACTGCAAATTAAGGCTTCAGGGAACTGAATGTAAAATCACAGCCCTTCCTTAAGATAATCTGGAATGATTCCATCACATTAGGCAATATTTCAAGAGTAGTGGGACAAAGAGCAAGACTGAAAAGGATGCGGAGCCGTAAACTGATTCCAAATGTTTTTAACAACATCAAACAGAGAGCTGGAGAAATAATTTCATAGAATGTATTTGGGATAGATCCTTAGAGCACTGTTTTCTAAAGCAGATAGCAGTCTATTTCAGACCTGTTAATGTTCAATGAAACAGAATTAGTCAATAACCTCATATTAAAGGACCTTCTCGGTAGAAGTGATCTAATATGATAGAATTTCACATTCAGTTTGAAGGTGAGATGTGTGGATCAAAGACTAGTGTATTAAATCTAAATAAAGCCAATTATAAAAATAAGAAAGCAGAGTTCACCAAAGTGAACTGGGAAACTAGATTAAACAGTAGCACAGATGCTGTGGCAAATTTTTAAGGAGATATTTACTAATTATCTGCAAAGTGACAGTTATCCCAGTGAGAAAGAAAGGATCTTTGAGAAGGATATATCATCTGTGGCTAAGTTAAGAAAGTTAAGGATAATATCAAATTGAAAGAAACATGGTACAATTCTACAAAAGTTAATGGTAAGTCAGAAAATTGAACATTTTAAGAACCAGCAAAGAAAGGCTAAAAAAAACACAGGGAGAAATTAGAGTACAAGAGAAATCTAGCCAGAAACAAAAATATTAAGGAGGTTATAGCAGGATATTTTGAAAATCATAATGGGATCAGGCAGAGTCAACATGAGTTTGTAAAAAGGAAACCAGGTTTAACTAATTGATTAGACTTCTTTATTGAAGTAACAAGCAGCATGGATAAAGTGGAATTTACAGATATGGGGTACTTGGGTTTCCAAAAGGCATTTGACAAGGTGCCATATCAAAGGTTACTACACAAGATAAAGCTCATGGACAGAAGATTGGTTAGCTACCAGAAAGCAGAGAGTAGGGTTAAATGAGTAATTTTTATGTTCGCAAGTTACAACTAATGGAGTACCACAGGGATCAATGTCATGGCCTCAACTATTTACAATTTATATCAATGATTTGGATGAAGGGAATGAATGCATGGTAGCTAAGTATACAGATGACACAAAGTTGGAAAGTAAGTTATCAAGAGGAGATAAACAGTTTACAAAGGAATATTTATAGGCTAAGTGAGTGGACAAAAATTTGGCAGATGAACACATGAAATATGACTGAGAACAGGAGGAGGCAACTTGCTCCCTTGACTCCGCTCTGCCATTCAATAAGATCATGGCTGATTTAATTTTAATCTCAACTTCAGATTCCTGCCTATCCCCAAAAATCTTTCACACTCTTGCTTATCAAGAACCTAGCTACTTATGCCTTAAAGATATTCATAGACTGGGCAGAATTTTCTCTTTTTTTTGCAGAGTATTGCAGCAGGCAGGAAAAGCAGCATGGAAGCTGCTGTATGGTGAGCCACATCGAAAAAAAAAATGCAAAGAATGGGTCCCATGATTAATTGGAAGAGCAGAAGCAAAGGGCTGTATGACCTACTCCTGCTCCAAAGTCCTACCTTCCCATGATGCACATTTACACATCTCATAAACCCAGGAATAACCAGTGATATGGCGGCTAATATAATGCAGCATTAATATTTTCAGCTGAGTCCACTTGTTCCCTCCAGCAAAATCTTGGCAGATGGAATGTATTGTAGGTACATCTTATGGTCTTATCATACTGGTGGAGGAGAATGAAGTGGTGCTGAGCATGGAGGAAAATAGGAGGAATTTGAGGCTGATACGGGGAGGTTGGAAGCTGATCTCACGGACAAAAGTCAGCAGCACTATATCCGAGGTCAGCTAATAATGACGCAGTTTAAAAGACAAGCTAGGAAAAAATATCAATCAGGAAGAAGTCTCAGGGCGTGTGCAAGGAGTTCAGGACCGTAATTCTTTGCTGATTGAAAGGGCATCATATAACCGTCCTGCTGAAACCATGGATAGCATGGTTCAGCTTATTACTGGGCTCGAGGGTCTAATGTACAATTAATGAGCTTGGCACCTTTTCTAATGGTGCGCATTCAGGCAAGAATCCATTAAGTTTAGGTGCTGTGGTGTATACAGTCTTAATTGGCATCTGATCTTTTCAGAGACATATCAGAATGGGTGTCGAGTCAAAAAACCAATGTCCAGTCTGCTGCACAGGGTCATATTCCCAATGCATTGATTATGGCATTCAAGGCACCATGCATGAAGTCATGATAGAAGTGCAGGTATTGGGCACTGAGAATTATCGTCAAGGATACTAGAGACAACAACCAGACTGTGGCTCCTCGGGTTTGTGCCTTTTGACCCTAATTAAGACACTCTTGTGTATATGCAGTCACATTTGTGGGGGAAGCTGAGATAAATGTCGCCCACCAGTATGATAAAACCATAAGATGTACCTACAATATATTCCACCTGCCAAGATTTTGCCCACGCACTGCATCTGTCTATGTCCCTCCGTAGACTCATTAGGTGGAATTTTATGGCCTCGTTCGGGCCACTAGCTAGTCTCCCCAGTCACTGTCAACCCTATCATTATCTATGTGGATATTCCTGTTTTTTCCTTCCAAACCTTCCTTTTAATGTTGATATCGCCATGGCTTTGGTTGACCTGAGCCCTCCCCCTCTCGAGGGCACATGCCCCATGACTTTTCAGCTACCTACTTATGGATGTAGCTGCCTCCTCTGAACATTATTGTGTCCTCTGCCTCACACTACCATACCTCAAACCTCCAGGACCTGTGACTGACCACACCCTGCACACCATAATCATAGAAATCATAGAAACCCTACAGTGCAGAAGTAGGCCATTCGGCCCATCGAGTCTGCACCGACCACAATCCCACCCAGGCCCTACCCCCACATATTTACCCGCTAATCCCTCTAACCAACACATCCCAACACATCCCAGGACTCTAAGGGGCAATTTTTAACCTGGCCAATCAACCTAACCCGCACATCCAACTAATCTGTCCTTCACAAGAAGCAGATCCAGCATGTTTGAGCTAGATACTGAGGGAACTCACATGGCTCATACATTTTGAGTCACTCTCAGGTGCTAGAAATATTTGGGGAGCTCAGCACTTAGAGGGTTGCCTCCTCAATGATAAGGCATATGCCCAGAAGACATGGCAAACAAAGTCAGTTCACCATCTCAGAGCACATCTGAAGACAAATGCAATACTCCACATTTGGCCACAAGGTCCCTAATATGGCAGACTATTGGCCTCTTAAAGATGCTTTTCTGATGTCTGAATCAGTGAGGCAGGGCTCCCCATTACTCACTGCAGAGTGTGCCTTGCATCATCATTGCCCTGCACAACCTTGCGCTGTAAGGGGAGGATGTATTGCTAGAGGGAAACAGCCAGATGTTTATTTGAATGAGGAAGTCTTGGAAGGGGATGAATCTAAAGAGGGTAAGGATCCAGTTGAGCCAAACGAGGATGTTATTGCGCACCAACATCCCTAAAACAGAATTTGCTTGATGACACCACTTTCCATATCTGCGCTTCTGATCTATCGCTCTTCTTCCTCAACTAAAGATTCCGCCCCCCCCCCCCCATTCCACTCCATGCCTGACAGGGCCCTTCACCATGCCCATCCTGTTTCCTGAACTTCTGCCCTCACCCTTTCTTCCCTGCCATTTTCTTGTCCTCAACTTGCACTCCACCAGCTGCCACATTCATCCATCAATTCTGTCACCACTGAGGTGATGCCATCACCGTACATATTCTCGCCTCCTCACATTCTGAAGGGACCATTTGCTCTGTGACAATCTGGTCCATTTTTTAATCACAACCCTTCCGGCTCCTCAGCAACATACCCCCTCCCCCGCCATCTCCTCCTCCGCCACCTGACATCCATTCCCCTTTGCCACAGCATATTACCATGCAAGTGCTGAAGATGCAGCATCTGTCCTTTCACCACCCACCCCGCCTTCCCACTGTCCAGATCCCCCCCCCCCCCCCACTCTGCCCAGGGGAAAACAGCAATTTACTTGTATTTCTTTCAATTTTATATATTGTACTTGCCCTTCATGATGTAGTCTCCTCCACGTTGAAGAGATCAAACTCAGATAGTGTGACTGCTCAGTAAAACATTTCCATTCAGTCTGCAAGCATGAGTTTAGGCTGCTAGTTGCTTGTCATTTTAATTCTCTGTCCCAGTCCTATAATGGTCCAATGAATTTTGATGTAAACTGAAGGAACAGCATGGCCTCTTTCGATTGTACACTTTACAGCACTCCCAGCTCCACACTGAGTTCTATAATTTCCCATCATAACCACTGACCCCATTTTTACAGACAATCGCCGTCGTTAATGATTCTGCTAATGCCATTTTCAGCTTCTCTTGGCCCATCCTTTGTTTCTTCACTTCTCCAATTACCATCCCCTTTTGCCTTGCACATTATCCCTTGTTTTCATTTAATATCACCTGCCTTCCAACTTATCACAGATCCTCCCTTTTGTTCATTCCTCTCCTCCCTCTTGTACTTGTTTAAAACCTGCTGCATCTCTAAACCTTTGCCAGTTCCGATGAAATGTCATTGACCTGAATTGTTCACTCTTTATTTCTCTACGGAGGCTGCCAGACTCACTGAATATTTTTAGCATTTGCTGTTAATATTGCAGTATTGCACCAGGTTGATAATACTATGAAATTGCAGAGAGAAGAAGAACCAAAGAAGGTATGAAAGAAGAAAATGAAATGAAAGAAAGCTAAAGGACACAGAAAAAGAAAGAGACAGATAAGTTTGATTATTTATATCTTACAATTGAACATGCATGCTCTCTAACCAGTTTCTAATTACAGTGAGTGATCTGTGTCGGAATTCTACCGCCCTGCCCACCACAGAATCAGAGCGGGCGAGGGACGGACAACGGAAATGTGCGTTGATCTTGGGCGAGAATTTCCTGTCTTGCTCAAGTGAGGCCAAAAAATCCTGGTATAGATTGCGGAGAGTCATCTATTCAACAGCAGTGGCTTAGATTTATCCAGTGTCTTTAATGTAATCAAATGTCCCAGGTGCCTCACAAGAGTGTTTTAAAACATTATTCGAAACTCAGCCACAAAATGAGATATTAGACTCAATGGTCAAAAACTTGGTCAAAGTGATAGACTATAAGCTTAAAGGACTCCAAAGATGTGCAGGTTTGGTTAATTGGCCATGCTAAATTTCCCCTTAGTGTCAGGGGGATTACAGGGTAAATACGTGGGGTTACGGGGATAGGGCCTGGGTGGGATTGTTGTCAGTGCAGGCTCGCTGGACTGAATGGCCTCTTACTGCACTGTAGGGATTCTATGATTCTCTGATGAGAGATAAAGACCAGAATTGTCCAGCTGTTCACACCGACAGGATCCTCTGGTCCTGCAGACAGCCCACCCGCACCCCTGGATTTCCTGGTAGGGTGGGATGCAGTCAATGGGAAATCCCATTGAGAACGGTGGGACCGAAGGATCCCACCATGGCGAACAGTGTGCTGTCTCCCTGCTGCGAGAAACATGCTGTTGGGAGGCCACAGAATTTCCCCCAGAGAGTCAGAGAGGTGTAGGAAGAGAATTCCAGACCTTGGGACCTAGGGATGACCACCAATTATAATTGGGGATGAATATTGAGAGCTCAAAGGGTTGGGGCCTGGAGGAGATTACAGAGATAGGGATAGAGGCAGGGATTTGGTACAAGAAAGGGCACAATCAGCAGACTTTTGGACAACTTCAAGTTTTGGAGGATAGACCATAAGAGACCAGCCAGCAGTCCATTGGAATAGCTGAGTTTAGAGGTAACAAAGGCATGAATGAGAGTTTCAGCTGTAGATGAGCTGAGGCAGGAGCAAGAGTAGGTGATGTTATGGAGGTGATGTTAGGGATGTGCTCTAAAGCCCATCTCAGAAGCAAATATCGCACCAAGATTGTGAGAACAGTAATGATTTAGTCTCAGACAATTGCTGGGGCGAGGGATGAAGTTGGTAACAAAGGAATGGAGTTTGGAATGGGGATCGAAAACAACAGCTTCAAGTTTTCCCAGTATTTCATTGGAGTAAATTTCTGCTCATCTAGTATGGGATATCAGATGAGGAGTCTAATAATTTAGCAACAGTGGAAGAATTAAGAGAGGTGGTGATGAGGTAGAGCTGGGTGCTGTCAGCATTCATGTGAAAACCAATGCTGTGCTTTCAGATGATGTCACCTCGGGGGTAGCATGTTGATGAGAAATAGGAGGGGTGGGGGGCAAAGATGGTTCCTCAGGAGAACACCAAAATAACTGTGGGAGTGGGAGAGAAGACATTGCAAGTGACTTGAGGTCCTGATACATTCAGTCCTTAATACAGCCACTGGATAGAAATAAACGCAAAGGTGTGAGGTTATATTCTACTATCGGAAGGTAAACAGAGCTAAAACTTTTTATTTACTTACATTAATATTGAATGAACATTGTTGTAACTCCAAAAGTGCCAAGGTAACTGGAAGCAAGCCATTAATTATAAATAAGAACAAGGAGAAATGTTTAATGTACAACTCATTTATGAGCTTGTTTCACTGGGTTATTGATTTTACTTCAATTGGCTGAACAGCCAAACAATATTTTTCTGCATCCCTTTCAACATTTATACATATAAACCTAGAACTAGTTTTTCACACTTTGGGGTATTAATAGGCTCCTTCTTGAAGACTTGTCAGTAATCCATTGGGGAATGAAAAGAGCAAGTGGTTCTCCAGTGTTATTAGGCATAGATATCCACAGACTATTTCTATTCAATCTGTGCAGTTGATCAGATTCAAATCAATCCCAGGAATCTTTATTAACTTCATCAAGTTCTTGCTTCAGCCTACAGTCAGTCTGGAAATGTACAAAGCACTTTAGCTACATGTACTAAAAAGAAACAAGCTCAAAGGTGATCTCCCTAGCTGCTATTATTGTAGCACACTGAGGAGATTCATCCAGTGAATCACTAAGCTTGTCTCTCCTCCTCTTGTGTTGACTGAGTGCGAGTGTCGGAAGGAGATAGGGGATACATCATAGATCCTAACAACTTGCTTTGTGAAAAAGTTTTTCCTCATGCTGCCATTGCTTCTGGTGTCCTCTGGTTTTCATCCTTCCATCAATGACAGCAGTTTCTCCCTGGGTACTCTCTCCACATCCTTCGTGATTTTGGATATACCCATCAAATCTCCTCTCAACCTCTCTTCTCCAAGGAAAAGAGTCCCAGACTCTCCACTCTATTACCAGAATATTACAGCCTTGCACACCCCAATTCTGGGGCGGGCGAGACTCACAGAACGGCATTCCCTGTTGGCCTTGGGCGGGATCTTACGAGCCTCGGGCCGGCGAGGCAGTAAAATTCCGGCATATATATGTAACTGAAATTCCTCATCCCTGGAACCATTCTTGTGAATCTTTTCTGTACCATCTCTAACACCTTTACATCCTTCCTCAGGTGTGATGCTCAGAATGGATGAGAATGAATCAGTGTTGTATACAAGTTGAACATTAAGACCATAAGACCATAACATTACTTAGTTTTGTACTATGCCCTGTTGATGAAGATGATAAAGATACTGTATGCTTAATTAACCAATCTCTGAACATCCTGCCATCTTCAATGATTTATGTACATATACCCAGGTCCCTCTGCTCCTCCCTTTAGATATGTACCCTTTATTTTATATTGTCTTTTTGTGTTCTTACTACCAAAATGTATCACTTTACACTTCTCTGCATTAAATTTAATCTTCCACTTGTCTGCCCATTCCACCACCCTGTCTATGTCCTTTTGAAGTTCTACGCTATCCTTACAGAAGTTCACAATACTTTCAAGTTTTGTACTGTCTGAAAATTTTAAAACTCTGTCCTGTACACCAAGGTCTAGGTCAAGGTCTATTCTGGCATGCCCGCTCAGTCTAAAGAAGATTGGAAATTTATGACCTATGCCTTCTTAATTTCCACTCTCACTTCCCTCAGTGTCCTTGGATGCATCTCAGCCGGTCTTGATGCCTTCTAAACTTTAAGTACAGACAGCCTATCCAATTCCTCCTCCTTGTCAATTTTACACCCTTCAGGTATCTGAATGACCTCATCATTCATCAGGACCTGGGTAGCATCTCCTTCCTTGGTAGAGACAGATGCAAAGTATTCATTTAATATCTCAGCTATGCCCCCTGCCTCCATGTGTAAATCGCCTTTTTGGTCTCTAATTGGTCCCACTCCTCTTTTGATCATTGTTTTACTATTTATATGTCTGTAGAAGACTTTTGGACATCCGTTTATGTTAGCCCATCCAGAGGTTAGTTAACTTACACAAACTATAGGACCACGGGAAAGCAGTAGATCATTCAGCCCATCAAGCCTGTTCCGCTATCCAATAAGATCATGGCTGATTTGTAGATGAACTCCTTCTGCCCAACTTAGTACCCTTAAACATTCTTGTCTACCAAAAATTAATCAAATTTAGTTCTGAAATTTTCATGTGCCCTGCCTTCACAGTATTATGGGGGAGCAGAGATCTAGATTTTTACTACACTTTATATGAAGAAGTTCTTTCTGACACTATCCCTGAATAGCCTAGCTGTAATTTTAAGATTAGACCCCATTGTTCTGGACTCCCCACCCCCTTAATCTTCAATTCTCAAGGAAATGATGTTTAGTTTATGCAATCTGTCCTTATAATTTAAACCTATTAGCCTTGATATCATTTTGGGTATCACTGCACCTCCACCAAGACCATTATATCCTTCCTGAGGGGCAGCGCCAAACAAGAGCTCTGCACAGGTCACACATAACTTCCATCCCCTTGTATTCAAATCCACCTGAGATATCTACATACCATAAACATTTTAAATTATTTTTTACAAGTTAATCTACATAGCTTAGTACCCGAGTCTGCACCAAGGAGGGAGCTGCAATCTGCAGTCTTTCTGGAAAAACACTCATTAAGTGAAAAGATAACTTCCCTTAAATCAAATGCAGTGTCACAACAGGTGACCACATTGTAGCAACACTTTGAGAATTGAATAATAAGCTGGGACCAAATGTACACTTGAATCTTTCTCTTTACTTGTGAACCATAAAATAGGTGTGTTTATCTGTAATTACCTGTAACTAATGCTGAATTGAAAAAAAATGGAGAGCCTGTAGAGCTAATAATATATGTAATCCTCTAGAGCTATATGATGAACTTATTGCAAATCTAATACATGTTTACTAGTGTTTGAAAATATTTTTCATTCTTTATGTATGATACATTAGAGACCTTTGAAAAAGGTGAAACGGAGCTCAGAGACCGCAGCAAGCCTTGGTTTTATTTTTACGGGAACTCAACTATAACAGCCACTTAAGCAATGAAGACACCTTAACAGTTCCTTGGTGATTATTGCCAAATCTATTAAAAAGTAAGCATATTCTTGACTTTCTTGAAATTTAAACAAAAATGTGGAATTGCCTGTATAGATTTACAGCACAGAAACAGGCCATTCAGCCCCACGAGTCTGTCCTATGATTATGCCCCATGTGAGCCTCTTCCAACCTTAATTCACCTAACCCGTTTAGCATGTCCTTGCATTGCTTTCTCCTGCCCGTGTTAATCTGGCTTCTCCTTAATGGTATCAATACTATTCACTTCAACTACTCCATGTGATAGCAAGTTCCACATTCTAACCTGTTTTGTTCAAGTGTATCCATATCCCCTTACATGTATATCTTGTAAAGGAACTTAATTGAAGGCACTACTAGGGGTGGCACGGTGGCACAGTGGTTAGCACTGCTGCCTCACAGCACCAGGGACCTGGGTTTGATTCCTGGCTTGGGTCACTGGCTGTGTGGAGTTTGCACGTTCTCTCCGTGTCTGTGTAAATTTCCTCCGGGTGTTCCGGTTTCCTCCCACAGTCGAAAGATGTGCAGGTTCGGTTGATTGGCCATGCTAAATTGCCCCTTAGTGTCCTGGATGCCAAGGTTAGAGGGATTAGTGGGTAAATATGTGGCGTTATGGGGAAAGGGATTGGGTGGGATTGTTGGCGGTGCAGACTCGATGGGCCGAACGGCCTCCTTCTGCATTGTAGGGTTTCTTTTCTATGATTCATTGAATTCTCCTCTCTGCAGCTAGGATTGGTGGGGTGGGAATCCTGGGTTGGGGGGTTGTGGGGTGTGGGATATGCATGGCAGGCTCTTGGTGGGCAATGCTGTCACCAAGAAGCAGCCACTACTGTCAAATAAGGACACTCCAATGGTTCTGCAGACAGACTGTGGTTGCAGCACCAGAACAATCTGGAGATCAGTTAAAGTGGAAAAAGATACCCAACCATTTCTGTAGTTCCAATTTTTGCTGAGGGAGCGATAGTAACGGGGTGGTTACAAGGGAAATTGACCAGGAAGTTGGTGCCCCAGCACCCATCAGCACCATCAGGGGAACCATAGGAGAGGAAAATTAAGGTCACTGTTGGGGGGCTTAGTGGCCTAGTTTTTGAGCAGAATAATGGAGGAAAATCCAGCTCCAGATCTTAATAGTTACTCACTGAAACAAAATCTGTACATTTTAGTAAAATCAGGTTGTATTCCCAGGAAATTTTCTCTCCTGACCTTTTACATTCCAACTTCCAGCCAAGCTGGTATCCGATGCCATGGATAATTGGCCTGGTTTTCAGGCTGATCTGATTCACCGGGGTGACTCTGTTAAGCCTCTTCAGGAACACTCTCAGGAAGTCTGCTTACATCACTTTCTGCTCTAACAATAGTCACTCACAATCTGAAGAGAAATTCGTCGACTGATCTTTAATAATTAAAACAAAATATTTGAAACAAGACGAACTGTCCTAGACATTAACCAAAGGAGACAGAAATGAATGCAGAGATTGCAGCACTGACTCACCCCCTCACCCACCCCCCCCCCCCCCCCCCCCCCCCCACACCCCCCATCTGTACATTTGCATCAGTGGTACCCAGCCACTGACTCTCTGAGAAGTCAAAATGATCATCAGCCATAGTAGACAGCCAGCATTATTATAGGCTGCAAATAAAGTAGCCAATGCCTGTTTCAGAGCCCTTTCCTAAATTGGTCATAAATTAGGTTTGTCCACACAGCGTATGATCCTATTTGTTAAATCTAATTTGACAGTGGCCTTTACGGGGACCACGAAAGGCCAGGTAAGTTTCAACATTTAAAACCTTCCCTCAGTGTGAAGCTAGGAGAAACAGAAACCGCAAATTAAACCCCCGGTAGCTAAATGTCTGAGTGCTTATTTAACAAACTCATGCACACTTCAATGAACAACTAAGATTTCATCCTCCAGTGTTGGAGGAGGCAGCTCGACATTATTCAATTTGCTCGCAAGCCTTTCTCCTGCGACTAAAGCATTTATTTCAGAGGTGTGAAAGTTTCTACAGTTCTTTCTTAACTGTAATTTCACTGCAATAACAAAAATAATTATAGTGGAATTGAAAAGAAGGGAAAAATAATAGAAAGAAGATTAAAAATCTGGGTGGTAATCATATCTTGAGTTAATGCTCTCAGCAGCTGTGACTTGGCATCTATATTCTTACTTAGGCATTAAAACCTCTGCAGGTAATCACAGGGATAAATGTCTGTTCACAGACTGCCTTATTCATTTCATAGAAAACAGTTGATTAAATAAGAGATTTCACTGCAGATTCTCAGCCACAGCTATCTCAGTGTAATAAAACAAAGCGCTGCTGCTCTTTTACCTTCAGAGGTCTGAACCACTCTCTATATTCCCCAGTGGCTTACAGGTCGATGCAGCGATGTACCTGGAATGAAAGGGTGCTGGGAAGTGATTTTTAAAAAAAGGAATTGAATATATGCTTGCAAAGGGAAGATTTACAGGGAGTGGGATTAATTGGATAGTTCTTGGAAAAAGCTGACACAAGCATGATGGGCCAAATAGCCTTGTCTGTGCTGTGTCACTCAAAGCTGTAGACAGGTCAGTGTTTGACAACCCCCACCCCTCCACGTCCCAGTTTGTGCTGAGTTAGCTGATCTCAGCTGAGGCAACAACTGCGACCCTACAATCAGCAAAACAAGGATAAGAGCAAGATCTTAGTTCTTAATGCCAGTCCTGATAGCTGTTTGTGTACGAAAATATCAAAGGAAGCATGAGCTGTTTAGTATTTCCAGAACTTTCTGTCTTTATTTCAGATTCAGTTGTGATGCCCTGTTCAATTGAGCAGTTCATTGTATCGACCCATTAGAGGTCTCTCTAATTTCATACTTTTTTCTTCATTCTTTCATGGATTGTGGGCATTGCTGGCAAGGTCAGCATTTGTTGCCCATACCTATTTTTTCTTGAACAGAATGCCATTCCAGAGGGCTGTTAAGACAACCACTTTTCTGTGGATATATTGACTAGAGAATGTGACTTTATTTATGGTTTCCCTGTAGCTGGAAGGAGATGTGCATTTATTTGTGATGGAATGTAAACTTTTGGACTTTATGACCTATAAAGCCGGGTTGTTGCAAAGGTGAGGTGACATGAGATGAATGGTGTCTTATAGCCAATAGGAGGAGTGAATTTGGATTATCTCCAAAAAAGGAAGGACGAATAAGAGATGGGGGTAAAAGTTGAGGAATCATAATTCTAATTGTCACAGTGTTACCAAGGCTTTTAGGGTATGACTCGTCTGGACACAGTTCAACATCACTTCAAAGACAAAGACAAAGCAGAGGGATATCATCTGTACTCACAACACCAAGATTTCCTGAGATCTTGAGAAACGAGAAACTTCTGTTGTCTTCATTGCTTGTAAAGTATATGTAAAATCTTGCTTAATACATTCTACCTGATTCATAAATACTAGTTATTCATACCTTATGGATGTAGCACAATTGACGACCCTTGAGTTAGAAATAAAAAATTTGGACATTGGAGTTTGTTTTAATTAGAAGGGTTTTATACCTCAAAACCCTGAACCCTACAAGGAAAAGTAAGGTGTGGGACTGTTGGTGAATCAGGGATGGAGGTTCCATTTACTGATGTTGAAATTGAATTTGACGTTAACGGACAGCTGGGCCAGAAGAGGATGTGTTGCTTGTCTGCTCCCTTATCCTCTTTCTTCACCTCCCCTCACCTTGCTCAGCTGCTCACTGGATAGGTGGTGACGTTGTTCTCTCATGATGGTGAGGATGTGCAGCATTCAGCAGACCACCACGAACCTTGACACCGTCTCTGCTGAGGGCTGCAGGGCTCCATTGCCTGCTCGATCATATTTTGTGTGGAAGCATGGCTTTTGTAGTATTCATATTGCCCACATGTGTGTGGATTGTGCACTGGTGTAATGAACCACATTGTCAAAGAGAGCCCTTTCACTCAATAGTCATCCTATAGCTGGATGGCAGAATGGCGGAAATACTGATAGAATAGCGGACTGCCACAGACTGAATGTTCCTTCAGAATGAACTCTTCAAAAATGCAGTTAATGAAAATCCAACAAAACATACTCCAACTTATAAATCAAAGAAAGTGTTTAATAATGAAACATCATAACTCCAAATTTGGGGCCTTGTCCTGGGCCACTCCAAGCTTCCCACATTTCTACATAGTTCCTTATTTATAGTGAATCAGCTGGTCAGCTGACTATCACATCACTCTGTAGTTGGTTCCATGTTTACTGGGTCAGCAGACCCTTACATCTTGTTCCCATTGATCATATTACATCCAATTAAAATAATTTGAGACATCCATCCTCCAGTATTCGTAACAACTTTCCAGTACCTGCACCCCTTTTTGTAAAACAGTTTGATATCTGTAGATTAGCACTGTCCCAGTTAAGTTTGGAAACTTCCTTGTTTTCCAGCATTTGCTTAATGCTGGTCAAATCAATTCTTAAATCTTTTTTCCGCGACACTTTTTGTTGAGTGAACATTGCCCCATAAAGACCAATTGTCCACATAATACTCAGTTGGTACTTTCTAACCTGATGTACCCATAAAAAATAATTCTGTTAATGTGTCTGATAAATATATCCCCATATCCAACGCCTCCATGAACGCTAGGGTTTCAGCCGCCAATGTGCTTTTGATCACCCTTTTTTTTCTTTGCTTCCCAGGCCAAGGGGCAACATTTTCCTTCCTTACCTACCAGGAATATTATGAATCCAGCACCGCTTGAATGTCCATCTGGTAGACTGGCATGTGAAGCATTACTAAACACAATTAATTTCATATCTTCTGGTTCTCCTAGTGCTGGGAATTTAATTACACACTCCTCTAATTTTAACTTTTTATATGTTTTATTAGCCTGTGGTGCGCTTCAACATATTACTGAGCTCTAGGACATTATAGCTCCCATCTGGTCTTGTCTGTATGCATAGCCAATTCAGCTGTCCTATCATATTCTTCAACAACTGTTTCTTTTTCGTTGGCCTGTTCCTCTTTTTCCATTGACCTCTCTCTGGTGATGGGAATGGGATCAATATTGTTCAGATAACCCTGTTCATTCATCATTACACCAGATGTCCTTTGTCGGATATCAAGACCAAGATATCGAAAAGCACCAGCTGCTTGACTCCCTAATTTAAATTCTGTTTTCAGCTTCTCAATTATCCTTTTCTCAAATTCTTCTGAGCCACCCCATCGGAAATCATCCTCATGCATTATTAAAATTCCAGCTAATTTTCCTTTCGCCTCCCAGTAAAACATTGCTGGATCTGCTTTTAAGTGAACACAGCCAGTCTTCAGTAATACAGATCGTACAGAGAAATACCAAACCCTTGATGCAGCACTTAACTCATATACACATTTAATTTCCACAAATGTTCCTGTGTATTACCTGCTTCTTTGGGTGACCTCAAAAAATCTTTTCTTTGAAATGTTTCGTCCTGCAGAAAAGCTGCTTTGACATCAATTGATTTACACATCCAATGATGAGATGCTAGAACAGCGAAAAACAATTTCAGTATCACTTCCCATGCTGTGGGTGAATCAACCCTAACATCTCTCCCATCCAAATGTTCCTCATACCCACGGGCTACTAATCTGGCTTTAGCTTTATATGTTCCATATGTTCCAAAATGTTGTTTGTTATGGTCACTTCACAGACACTTGCAATACTATCCTTGCCCTGCTGTGAGGTTGCAGTTGTGCCTACAGTAGGTGATTGATTACAGTGAGTAGCTCCTTAGTGAGCGGAGATGTCTTGCACATTGTTCCTCTCTGAAGTTGAGATAGGAGATTGCTGTCTGAACAGTCTGGATGGGTATAGCCTCCTAATGAGCTCCCATTCCCCCTCCAGCTCCTCTTCCTCCCTCTTCCATCAGCTTGTTCTGCTCTGTGTTGCCTCTGCTCTTTCACCTTGTTATGCTCTACTGTAAGGGGAATGCGCAAAAAAAACACGCCTGCATTCATGTCTGGGAGCAATTTGTGCAGAATTGTTAACGTCAGGACAAAGTTCCTCAGCACATGCCATAACATTCTCTGTCGACCTCAGCAGCTTTAAAAAGCTGCAGGAAATATCCAACACTTCTACAATCAGAGCAAGAGCCAGTAGCTAAGCTGAAAGTAATTGGTAGCCCTTTTAAATAGAGTTGGTGTGATAGGGCCTTTCTTGCTGTTGAGCGTGTGTTCAGCTCTGTGTTTTTAAGGGCAGCGTTATCTGGAATGTTCAGCTCCAAAATAGCAGCATTGATCTCTCCATGTTGATTGATATCATAATCTGCTTATTCTCTGCATACTTCCAGCAAACACTCCCTGTGTGTACTAATTTCGTTGCCAAAATGGTGCCTAACATGACTCACACCAGAAGTGCACGCATGCCACAGATGTTGTTGTGGACCAAAAGCAACATTCGTAGTGCCAAAAATATGGCGTTAAGGAGTGAAATTTTGCAGTTAGTGTGTCAAAAATGTAAAAATGTTCAGGCTTACAATTGACAATATAACAGCAGTGCAAAGGGCTTTAAAGATGAAGTTCTGAATTTTTATGCCAGCGGTTCATTCTAGGACAGCACAGAGGACATCTGTGCCATCTCCCAGTTTGCCACTCACAAATGTATTAGGGAGGTGACAGATGACCTTTATGCCAGGGCTGAAATTTTATCAACATTTACTGGGACCAGGTGAGCCAGGACAGCAGGACCATGGGCTTTGCCCACTAGCAGGGATGCCCCAATATCTGATAGACTGCACCCACATAATTCTTAAGTCACCATGGCGGCACGCAGTACCATTCAGGAACCACAAGGAATTCCACTCCCTCAACGTCCAACTCATCTGCAACCACACAATACGCTTCATACAGGTGTGTGCCCATTTCCTGGGGAGTGCCCATGACAAGGGCAACTAGGGATGGGCAATAAATGCTGGCCAGCCAGTGATGCACATGCCCCATGGATGAAAGAAAAAAAGTCTTGGGCAGCTTGCAAATCCTAGCTGCCTTTTAGAGAGCATGGCGGCTGAAGGGATGGCTCCTTGGAGATAGGGGGTACCCACTCAGAAGGTGGCTGAAGATGCCACTGTGGAGGCCACAAACACCAGCTGAGATTCGATATAATGAGGCTCATGCTTCAACACATATGTTGGTAGAGCAGGCGATCGGACTGTTAAAGATGTGGTTCCAGTGTCTGGACTGGCTGTGCTCTCCGCTACATAGCGCTTCAGAGGGGAGACAATGTAGACCTGAAGGAGATTGGTGTGTGCCAGATCTCCTTGGATGAGGAGGATGCTGGAGCTAGAGTGCATCCCGCTTTTGCTCCACTCCATTAAGAAGTCTGATGAGAGCTCCCTCTGAGAAACACGGTGCGGGATCCCTGGCTGCCATCCCCTGCAGTCGCTGTGGATGAAGTGCTGGCGAGAAATTTATATGCAGTTCCCCAGTGATTGGCGTGATTAAGTGAAGCCATGGCGGGTGAATCAGAGGGAGGCTGCTACGGGTATGGCATTATTCTTGAGGCCATAAAAACTTTTATCAATGAGACTCAAAATCCGGTCAGAAATAACACCTTACCCATCGGCGCAATTTACTCTATTTTTCTCGCTGAACTGACACTTTGACAGATTTGGGTTAGGCTGCCCTCAATGTCTATTAAATTACTTCGCAGGTAGTAAATTATGACCTTACTTCTAGCCCTACAGAGGTTACAGAAATGATACCCTCACGGTAGCACAGTGGTTAACACTGCTGCCTCACAGTGCCAAGGTCCCTGATTCAATTCCTGGCTTGGGTCACTGTCTGTGCGGAGTCTGCACATTCTCCCTGTGTCTGCGTGGGTTTCCTCCGGGTGCTCCGGTTTCCTCCCACAGTCTGAAAGACGTGCTGGTTAGATGTATTGGCCATGCTAAATTCTTCCTCAGTGTACCCGAACAGGCGCCGAAGTGTGGCGACTAGGGAATTTTCACAGAAACTTCATTGCAGTGTTAATGTACGCCTACTTGTGACACTAATAAATAAACTTTAAAACTTAGACTTAAATCAATCCAGGGTTTTAATTTCTAGAACTGATTCAGAACTATTTGTAAAGCAATAATTTAGTAATGGTGAAGATAAATTCTTCAAGATTTTTTGCTAAATATTGTAAATTTTCTATAATATCACCTGACTTCCACTGAGGTTTCAACCTAAAATTACTCTGGGTGATAGCCCCAATATTTACATTATTGTAATAGCTAGCACTGCACTGAAGTGGTTAATTTCAAGGGCATGCATCTGGTCAACAGGCTCTGTTTCATTCCAGTGTAATCACTACAATTTTTCAAACTGATCATCAGGGCATAATATAATCCTGATATATAAAAATATAATGTTCCATGGCATTTCCTCTGGGTCAAATGGTGTTCAGTTTCTTAAGAGAAGAGTGTTAATACCACGTACTACATCTTTTGTTGTACCTCTGCTGAGGTGCAGCTGCTAGTCTGTCTCCTAGAGACCAGAAAGTTTGATTGCCAAAGTGATGAGATCCTGAAATGAGAGGTCAGTGCTTTAGGTGGGGAAAGTTGTTTGGAGTTCCTCACAATTGTTCAGTTCCAGTCAGAAGAAACTGAATGTGAAATAATTACTATTTTAGTTAATACTTGATGCAACAGACTTGCAGCTTGTTTATACATGTGGGTTGATCTCCAATAATAGTGTATGTGAGTTGAAATCCAGTGCAATCTTCGGGTCAAGCAAGGTTAGAGAGTAGGAGATAATTGGAGTGGGAAAGGGGCGATAGGGACAGGAGGGATGTTGCGAATTGAAGGGGGAAAAGGAGATGAAAAAGTGTAGAAGAGGAGAAGCGGAGAGAAGGGGGGAAAAGCATCTCAATTCAGTGGGGTGGACTGCGAGCCCAGGATTGTCCCAGTGGGTGCAAGGGAATGAGAAGGATGCAAGTCTTGAACTGTACATCTGAAGCAGGGGGAGGGGAGTATGCTTCCAATTCCCAATAGTGGGCAGACATTGAGCTCTTCCTATTGGGCAGCAATGTACTTAGTGAACTATTAAAATGCCTGTTAGCAACTGCTCAGCTCCCTCTTCTCTATTCCAGATGGGAAGCCAACAGCATTTAACTGAGGCCTGGAAGTCAAAATACTCAGGGCCTGAAACTGAGACCAGTAAGCGCACTGTCCTCTATCTGCTCAAGATTAGAAATGTCCCCTGCATTGCTAGAAAAAGTGAACCAGCAGTTCGGTGAGGAATGGGTAGGGAGACTGATGCGCTGACAGTCCAGGATTACATTTCAGTTGGGGGTGGGAGTATAAATATTTCAAGTCCACACTTTAGGGATGGAAGTGTTACTGGAACAGAGTTCTTGCTTCTGGGCCCAGGTATGGAAACGTTTGGGGAGTGAGGCAGATGAGTGACAGGCAGTTTGTGGTGAAGAGGGGTGGGCAGTGGTTAGTTTTTGATCAGTAGATGCACATTAGGGGAAAATTAAATATTAACAACAACATGTTAGTGTCCAAAAGGCTAAAAAAATGCGGCAGTTAAAAAATCTAAATTGTTGCACAGCCACCAAGTGGTCAGGGCACAGAACTGCAGTCACATCTTGTGCAGTTTATGAATTTCAGCATAGGCTCTTAGTTATAACAATTATTAAGCTCATGACTCCTTAAGTTTGTTTTTAAACCTTAATCCAAAGAGGCAAGGAAGTGCTTCGTAAATATATTTAAAAATTCCCCTCAACTGCTGTCAAAAACTCACTATTGGGCAGCCGAATTGCAACACGTGGCCTGGGGTTTGAGGGCGAAGGCTGAATTTTACAGTCCCTCCCACTGATGGGATTTTCCAGTCTGGCCGAAGTCAATTGACTTTGGAATGGCTCATCACATTTTCCAATCCCTCCCCCATCACGACGGGGCTGTTAAATTCCACCCCTTTATTTAAACGCACCTGCCTTCAACATATGAGCTTAGACCCATAAAATAGGCTGTTGGACCTGTGGAACAGTTGCATTAAATAGGGAACAGAGGGAAGGTTCCCACTCAGGCAGCAAAAGTGTGAGCCAAGCTGAGGAGAAACTGGGTAGGGTATGAGGGGCAACTGGGAGAGGGACTGTATGTCACCATATCAACCGTGAACAATTTTTATAAGATTTAGAAGGAGCATACACCCTCCCCACCCCTCTGAGCCCTGCAACTATTCCTCAGGAAATAAGAGAACATAACTCTTATTTTTGCCAAAATCTTCCTTATGCAAGCAATGGAATGTTAGGTACACCTATAGTTGTAAGTTACAACAGTCCTCAGCTCTGCTTCTCTTTGTTATAGACTAATGTTGTTTTCTAGGTTGGCACCAGTGTGTGAATTTATTTTGACAATGCATGGCAGATTCCATCTTTTTTCTTTGAATTGTTGCTCCCTGTCAGCATTGCTCATCAAGAATTTGAGCAGGTTCTTCCAGCAATTTCCCCATCAATAAATGGATTCTGGATGTGTACCTGTGGCAGCATTGCTTTTCATCAAATGACCCCTTTCAGACTTCAGTCGCCTTCTTCCATGTTTTATTATTTTACAAATAGGCTTTTGAATATTGATGGGCTTTGGGGTGCATCACAGCTGATTCTAACCCTGTTCTCGGCCAATATCCTTGTAAGCGCAATTTACACCAGAGGTTTCGGATTAGCTCTTCGGGGTGGAAACACCGCTAATTCGACATAGACATGTAAACTACAGTCAGCCATCAGGAATGCTTTCTGTGATGTTTGAGGGGATAGAGTAATTTGTGATCATTAACATTACTGGGGAAGTGAAAGAAAAAAAACATCTACACAAGTAAAACCTGGTATCTCAGAAGCAAGGCACTGAACTGTGTACAAATTCATTCTCCATTCATCAACTGTTTGGAGCAAGTTTTCAGTTCAAAACCCTTGGGTTTCAACTCAACCGTTAAAGATCACTGTCATAAATCTTCCAACAAAGGATATAATTGTGGCTTAATATGCCAGTTCCTTAAGAGGCAATATTCCCCAGCTTGGATTCCAGGATTTGCTCAGTACTCCAGCGTGTATCAGGTCAACCTCTCTCATCATTAATTCAAAAAAGATTTAGATTTAGAATAGTATTCTAATAAATCTCTGCAATGGTAAAGCTGATATGTAACGCTACACAGTTAATTGCTTGTGAATTACCTGATGCAGTCGTGTGCACTGTATCCTCTCTCTTGGTTACTCAATTACGGAACCAGTAATGTTAAAAGAATGGATTATTTATTCAAGATGCAACTCTGCATCCCATAAGAACACAAAGTCAAAAATAGTCACTGACTGACATTGTCTGTTCTGTCAAATTGCTCAATGCCAATAATTTGCAAAAACAAGTTGACTGTCTTGCTTGAGCTGCAAAACACATTGAGTGGTTAAATGTAGGAGAAATACACACTGGTGCAACCTTTGTTAATCTTTTAAGTTTAGAATTAAAGCGCATCATTGTGGCTGAGTGGAGGAAAACCTATTCGGCCTCAGACCTCACTACACTTGATTTTTATGCTAATGCTGTAAAAGCTGGAAACGATTAATTTCCCAGCATGGATATCCTTCACTTTAATGAACATTAATCATTATCAAAGGATTAAAATTAAAAAGCAATGGATACACAGTGGCTGTGAAATGCATTGTGATGCTGCTGGACAAATTAGGAATAATAAATGAGGAACACCACATGAACAGCAGAGATGAAGGAGGATCTCAAGGCAAGAGGAACCGCTGGACCAGAAGGTAATTTTAAAACTCTGTCAGATAAAATGCCTTATAAGATGACAAAGTGTATTTTAGATTAGCTGGAAAGAGTATAAAATAATACTGATTGGCTAAAGGAAATTAAACTACATTTTTATCAAGATTAAATTTTAAATAGTTTGACATCATGAATGTCACATACTAAATCACAGAGTACAAAAGAAAGGAAGTTATTGTGACCCTTTATAAACCATCAGTTCAGCCTCAACTGGAGTATCATGTCCAATTCTGGGCATTACACTTTAGCAGGGACGTTAAGGCATTGGAAAGGATGCAGAAAATGGAGAAGAATAATCCTGGGGATGACTCATAAAGATGTCAATCAATCAAAGAAAGCACTCCTCTGGCACCTGTGAAATCAAACCCTGAGTTAATAAGCATTAATGGTGAGACCCATCTGTAAATTATATCGACAGAAACAGGGGCAGACATATTTTTATCCAGATGGCCTCATTATGATTGATTAGCTGAGCTCCAAAGTACATTAATGGATTAGTTTAGCAGGTGGTAGTGGAATGTTTGTTTTGATTGATTGGCACCTTTATGCGTTGTAATAAGTTATTCTTTCTTTGAACTTGGTCTTTCAATATCTTTATGTTTATTTGGAAAAAGATTAAACATATCAAGCGAGGTAAAGCCTCAGCTATTGAGACTATAATGGCCCTGTTTGATTGACACTATCAATAAGGTTCTTTTTCAAAGAAGATTTCCGAATTGGTATTTTTTTAAGTGCATTTCAAGACTTGCCATTGTTATTATATGGTTCAATGTTATATAGTACATACTGGGTAAATGGGTATGGAGGATGCAGGAAGGCATGGATGTGGTACAAGCATATTTTTCAAAACGTTCCTGAATCTAGGCTGTGGCTCACAAATTCTCAGGGGCTCGGAACCAATGTCCTTGACAAGCGGGCCCAGCTCTGAGGTGGGTGGACTTGGAGGTGGGGGGGGGGGGGAATGGGGATGGTGTATGAGATACCTGCCCCCTTCAATGGAGCTGGTCAGATTGGGAGTGCAGAGTTAGGAGTAAAGGCCTCTGGAGTCAGCTGTAATCCATGAAAATTCAGCCCAGCCTTGCAGATTGACCTTTGTTGGAACTGAGTGTATTAGAGATGTAACAGTTTTAAATTAACATTGGGAAATGGAAGCAAGGGACGAGGGTGGGGGGAAGAAAATCAAAAGGAAAAGTCTGTGATAAGTTGGAATGTAGGGGATGAAGGTGTAATGTGAGGGAAAAGGAGGTGGTAATAGGACAAATGAAGAAAAAGAAAATATGACTCGAGGAAGTGAAACCATCCAAAAGAGATTTTCATCTGAAATCATTGAGCCCAGTATTAGGTCTGGAAGACTATAGAACACTGAATCAAAACATGCGATGCTGTTTCTCGAGCTCTGGCTGAATTTCATTACAGTATTGCAGGGGTCCGAGGATATTTGAGCTCCCAATGTAGAAGAAACCCAATTGTAACCAGTGGATATAATATATTAAATTGAAAATTGATTTGATACTAAATCTGGTAATGAGAAATTCGAACAGTTGACTAAAAGCTTGGTCAAATAAATAAAGTTTAAGAAGAATCTTAAATGGGGGAAAGAGAGACAGAGGGGTTTGGGAGAGAATTCCAGTGCTGAAAGCAACGCTGAAGGCATGGTCATCAATGATGAACTGAAGGAAAACAGTGATGCAGGAAAGGCCAGAATTGAAGGAATAAAACATCCTTTGAAGTTTAGAGGAAATTGCGGGAATAAAACATTCTTTGAAGTTTAGAGATTGCAGAGATGTGGAGAGGTGAGGCCATGGAGAGATTTGAAAACAAGAATGAATATTTTACATTTGAAGTGTTGCTAGACCAGGAGGCAATGTGGGTCAGTGAGCACAGACAGGGGTGGTGAATGAATGGGTCTGTCATGTAGGCAAGATGTTATTTATGTAATATAGACTACACATTTCAACATACATTGCAAAGCTTGCTACAGTGGTGGAATGGTTATGTTAGAAATTAGAATGTTGTATAAGACAGAATAGAATTTCTTACTTGGAGAGTGTCTGGACTTGTTCTTTGACACATTATTTGGTATGTTTTCCAATATTTTAAAGTATACAGTTTAATCTGTAAAAACACATCATATAATGAAAACAGACAAAAGATGATGAAAGCAAACAAAATATAATCCTGGCCATTTTATATAACAAGTTGCTTTTTTTCTCATTAAAATGCTTTGGAGAGAAGGATTTTTAAATATTCCTCAAAGGTTGATTAACAATTACACTAAATCTGCACTGAAGCCACTGCACAAATCAATAGGAGGACAAGTTCTCCACTTCCAGTAAAGAGAATACAGCTGGTCTGGTTTGGGAAGTCAATGCGCCAATTCTTGGCTCTCCCAACCCCCTACGTTATTCGGTCATTCACTTTGTTAACTTTAAAATTGGTAGCAAGGCAATGTTTAGTGTAGTGACCTCCCATAATCACCACATCAAGAAGAAAGCCTCACAAAGTTTACCTTGGAGTACAGTGAACTCATGTTTACCTTGGAACTACTTTTATCTGATTAACATTAATCCAGTAAAAATACAGATAATGTTTAACCTATGGTTAAAAATAGAATGGATGAAGGGCCGGAATGAGATGCTGGTTCAGCCCTTTCATGGGATGCAAACCATACCCGACTGTACTTCAGGTTATAGAACATAGAACATAGAACATTACAGCGCAGTACAGGCCCCCTTGATTGATACTATTGGGGAGCACATTGCTTTATTTCCCAAAGTACTTTGGTGCTTACAGTCGTGACAACTGTGGTAATCGAATTAGAACCTAGTGGGAGCGCAATAATATATTTTTAAATAGAGAAGGGAAAAAGATTTTGAAACATTGTATTAAGCTAGGTAATTTATCATACATATAGTATTCCAATTTAATCAAATTATCAAAGTCATACAACATCTTTAAGGACTAATTTAACTATTAAACACTTCAGCATTCTAGTTTAAACTTCACATTTTAAAACACTTCTACCACTAAATGAGTTTAATTTTTTTATTTTAGGGGCAGATAAAACTGTAAGATTGTTCAGGTTTTTAACTTGTGACCTCAGGCTGATGTTAACCATCCCCAATGAATAGAAATCAACCAAAATCAGCCATGAGGCTTGTCCACAAATCTCTCATTACATTCCCACAATTTTCTGTTACCCTGCTCTTCTTAGTCAGTGATAAGGCAGCCCTACTTCAGGCATCATCCACCCTCCCACCCTTGTCAATCAAAGGATTAGCTTAGGAAGGGCAAACTACTAGGGACATACAGCAGAAACCCAGGAATTAAAAGTGCTCAGACCACATGCTGTCGAGGTCCGAGAGGGTTTTCCTTTCACTTTAGCTATGCCCACTGTAATCTTGTTAAAATTGGGGTTTAGTTTCTGCTTCCTAACTCAATGGTTAGAGGAATGCATTTTATATACATGTGCTGATCTGACATGTTGATTGAATATTCATTACCATTTCAATTGTGAGTGACATGTCTGTGTCTTCAAGAAGTATCACAAACCTGCTAAGATTACCAAATATGAAAATTGGGATATTGTCACAACTATGTGCTGGATTACTTAGTCATTAGTTTCATCAGCTGGTGTAACGCCTTGGATTGTTTTTAAAAAGGGAAAGAAAGAGCTAGAACTCCAAAGTCACTGGGTGGGATTCTCTGGCCTTCCTGCAGCCACCTGAGTATCTCTGATTTTAATCACTCCACTATAAGGAGATATGCCTTCAGCTGCTTAGGTCCCAAACTCTTAAATTCCCTTTGTAAACCTCTCCAACTTGCTACTTTTCTTTCTCCCTTCAGGAGGCTTCTTGAAACCTCCCTCTTTCATCTTGTTTTTGGCTATCTGCCCGAATATAACCTTATGTGACTCTGACCCGCCTTTTGTTTTGTACTGCGCCTGTGAAGCACCTTGAGATGTTTTATTACATTAAAGGTGTTACATTAATACAAAGTTGTTGTCCTTCCTTTTTGATTTATCATTCCCTCTTATCACTTAATTGAATAAAGTTGCATAGTAATGACCAAGAGCATAGTCCTTCTACTTTTTGAAACTGAGACTTTGATGTAAATGAATCCAGTCTGGCATTGCCGGTAAATGCAATCAATGTGCTACAACCTTATTGATAGAAGAATGGCATTATAATGGCATGACATCTGTCTGGACACAAATTGATGAGGAATCTAGTTCTGATTTTAGAGAAATGAAACTAGTGTTAATTTTAAAACAATGATATTGAACATATTATTCGAAAAACATTGACAATAACCAAGCTCTGAAACGATTCCAATCAAATACTCAGCTGGGAATCAATAAAACAAAATTGATAGTTTAACAAGCACCAATATAGCACCACTTGAATCAAGCATTTGTATGACCTCAACATTAGAGCTGGATCATTTAGGACTAAAATCAGGAAGTACAATTCTGGAACTCCCTCCCCAAAGTGTTGTCGATTGTGGGTCAATTGATTTTTTTTTGAGACCAAGATTGGCAGCTTTTTATTTTGGTTTAAGACTTATAGAGCCAAGTAGCTGGGTAAATTGAACAAAAGAATAAGAAACAAAGAAAAGTACAGCACATAAACAAGCTCTTCGGTCCTTCACGCCCGTGACGATCAAAGAACCTTCTGCCCTTATTCGGACCATATCCCTCTATTCCCTCCCTACCCAGGTGCCTCTTAAATGTTGCTAATGTGCCTGCTTCCACCACCTCCTCCGGCAGAGATTCCAGACACCCACCACATTTTGCATGATAAACTTCCCTCGCACATCTCCCTTAAGCTTTCCCTATCTCACTTTGAATCTGTGTGGAATTGAGGTACCTATCAGACATTGCCTAACTGTGTAACTGACTTGCAGGCTGAATGGTCCACTCATGCTTCTATGTTCTTTGATCAGTTTTACATTTTGTTCTCTTTCAGTTGCTACTTAATTATGTCTTAAGCTTTGTTCTCAAGTTATATGTAGCCAATTGTCACTCTCTAATGGAGAGAGATGCCTTTGTTCACCATGGCTAATTTCTCCTTTTACTTCAGTTGCTACTTAGTTATGCCACTTTGTGTGTTTACCTCAACAACCCACAGTATTATCTGAACAAGTGATCAGGATCTTGAATTTGTAAACTGCTCCTAATTGCTATATTCACAATCAAGATATTTCCCAAAATACTTTTCAGCTTATTTCTACCCTACAAAGCAAAAGTAACACTTACCCAGCATGAATGACAGAAAAAGGAGAAAATCTGTGAATGATTGCTGTCTGAAATTAGAAACTCTCTAAAAGTGGACACCTGTAATTGTCTTGCTCACAACCACAGAAACAGCTGGGAGAGTTATTAGCAGGGATATTAGCAACCAAAGCATTTTTATTTTTCCATTACCTTTACAATGCTGCTGCGTATTGTTGTACACCTCCTCCTCCCAAAAAAAAGGAACACTATAAAACTGAAAATCATTTCAATCCTCTGTGCAGTGAGAATTAAGAGTCATCCCATTCTTTGGAGAATTTGGCATTTTTGCATCCTATATCCCTTAAAATACTCTATTAATAGCTGGAACGTCACCTCCGTTACTCCACCTACAGATACTGCCTGACCTGCTGAGTAATTCCTTTTGTTTTTGTTTACTATGAAGTTGTATGTTGCACTAAATATTGTCAGTGCATCTACTATGTATTGGCTGCCCACAGATTCGTGTACATAAACTAACAGAGAAGTTAGAAATGGACTCCAAGGTGGCAACACATATGAATGTCGGAACTAAGAGCAGGAATGGACCACTGGACTCATCAAGCTTGCCCCTCCATTCACAAAGATCATGACATATCCAATGGTGGTCTTAACTCCACTCTCCTGTCTGCTCCATGATTCTCGACTCCCTTGTACATCAAAAATCAATCCAGCTCAGCATGAATCAATGATCCATGCCTCCATTGCGCTCTGTGGTAGAGAATTCCAGAAATTAATGGCCCTCTGGGAGAAGAAATTCCTCTTTTTAAAAAAAAACTTTGATCTTTTTTACTGTAGAAGCAGAGTTCTATTCCCCTTTCTAAGCCTGATTTTTAAATATAGTTTCGCAGTAATGTAGCTTCTGTTGGGAAAACTAAAGGAATGTGGCTGCTGAAAGATGAGGGACTCTAAAGTTAGATTTTTCTCCAGTGCCTGCCTGCTGAGGCTATCAGTCTTAGTGAGTGGAAAACCTACCTTACTCTTTCTTGAATTACAACATCCGTGCTTAGTTGCTTCTCAGTACTTTGCTCAGCTTTGGTTAAGAAACAGATTGGCGTCAAAAGGATTACTGGCATTTTTTTATATCAATTTTGGTTACAGTACATTGACCATTATCATTAAACATTAACAATAACAACTTTTTAAAAATAAATATGAATCCATTTTGGAGAAAGGAACAAGTTAAAAAATGACTGAAATTTTACGGGTGAGAGGACAGATCAGTTGAACCGCCAGGGAATTTTGAGCTTCTCTCTTTTTTCTCTTACCTTCTTGGCACTTAACCTAATAGAAAAAAACCTCTCTTTACAATTTAACTATTAGTTGATACTGTAGAATTCATTAGCATAATAAACAATAAATCCTTTGGCAAGTACATTCCTCATCGTGAATATATACAGGCAAATAAACTGAAGCTTGAATGGCTCTGCTGGTGTAGTGGTTATTATATAAACTTTGAAATCTACATGTCCTGATTTCAAATCTCACTACAAGTTAGGAAACTGAATTCAAGAAATCGGATCTTTTGTAATTCAATACCTTAGAAGATAACCATGAGAGCTGCAACTGGACTGCTGGAAAGAAAAACAAGTGGTTCACTCGTATCCTTCAGGGAAGAAAACTTACAACCCCCAGCTTGGCCAAATGTGACTCGAATTTAAAATGTGTGCTTGAGTCTTAATGTCTTCTGAAAAAGCTTATCAAGTCACACTGTTCTACAAAACTGCTTAAAGATGGCCCACTATAATCTTGATGTGGTTATTATACGTTGCAAGAAAGGATGTCCCGAGCCATGGTACATTGGGGAAACCATGCAGACGCTACGACAACGGATGAATGAACACCGCTCGACAATCACCAGGCAAGACTGTTCTCTTCCTGTGGGGGAGCACTTCAGCAGTCACGGGCATTCAGCCTTGGATCTTCAGGTAAGCGTTCTCCAAGGCGGCCTTCACGACACACGACAGCGTAGAGTCACTGAGCAGAAACTGATAGCCAAGTTCCGCACACATGAGGACGGCCTAAACCGGGATGTTGGATTTATGTCACATTATCAGTAACCCCCACAGCTTGCCTCCTGGACTTGCACAATTTCACAAGCTGTACTGTCTGGAGACAATACACATCTCTTTAACCTGTGTTGAATGCTCCCTCCACCCACATTGTCTGTACATTTAAGACCTGGCTGGCTGTAGAGATTTGCATTCTAATCAGTATTCTGTAATTTGATTTCTGTGTCTGTGCCCTGTTTGAGAACAGAGACCACTCCATCTGACGAAGGAGCAGTGCTCCGAAAGCTTATGGTATTTGCTACCAAATAAACCTGTTGGACTTTAACCTGGTGTTGTGAGACTTCTTACTCCACTATAATCTTCTCAGGGCAACAGGAGAAGGGTGATAAATGGGGTTGTCACCTCTTCTGGATTGTCCAGATCTCTCACAGAATTGAGGTGTGCTCTCCTGGTCAGTGCTGCTAGCAACCTGAGAAAAAAGCTAAACATTGCTATTCTGCACCTCAAGCAAACAAAAACAGACTTCTATTTGTCCCTCATTGATACTTGTGATCAAATATCACATGATTGAACTTCCAAGGATGCATGCAGAGTTAACAATCCCAGATGGCAACATCGAGTGGGCGATTCTCCCCAAAAGATTTAAGTGCCGAATTCGTGTGAAAATTGGAGTAACTCCCATTGGATTTTTTGTGTGATTTTCAGAATAAATCTTTCATACTCAGCACTGCAGAGTGCCTTAGCGAGATTCACACTGAAAATCAATGGGCGGGCATATTCCCACTGGAGAGGCCGGTAGCATAGTGCTGAGTGGGTCACTGCGCATGTGCCAATCTGTCAGAACAGAGATCAGTGCATGTGCGCTCGCCCCACACTGCCGGCCTCCTGATCGCTGGCCAGCCCCGTGACCCTGCAACCCTGCCCCTCCGACCAACCTACCCCCCGATTGCTGACCTCCTGGGCGTCTCTGGGCAAGCCACGATGTCTCCCCCAACCCATTCCCCCAGCCAGCCCCGATCTCCCCGATCCCCCACCATCCTGGCAGTCCCAGCCCCCACCCCTGGGCAGTCCCAACCCCCACCCTCCCTCAGTCCTGACCATCACAACTCCCCCGAAGTCCCAACCCTCCAGGCAGCCCTGACCCCCCCTCTCACTCCGATGGCCAGCCTTGATCATCCCCTTTGCTCCCTCTGCCACCGATCCCTATGCAGAATGGCAGTGGGACCCTCTCCACCCCCACTGATTGCCCCCCCCCCATAGGCCCCGCCACTCAATAGGCCTCTCCCGCACTGACCCCGCCAGCTTGGCAATGCCCAATGCCCGATGGGCACTGCCAAGGTGCCCTTGGGCAGTGCCAGACTGGCACTGTTAAGCTGGCACTGCCCAGGGGCAACCCCACCTTACCTCCAACCTCCTGGGGGGCCTCCATAGCCTCTGTTCCCTCCAGCAGGGTCAGGCCGCCAACTCCCCGCTGGAGAGAACCACTTCTGGCAGGGGGGAGACGTTAGCAGGCCTGGATACACCAGTCCCAGGCCCGCTATTGAAATTGAAATATTTAAATCAGTTCCATGTCAATTTCCGGCATGGAGCTGATTACTTCAAAACACCTGGAGCCAGACATATGTGGAGGCCATGGTGCCCATTGGGGAGCCTGCTAAATGGCCTCTGCTGATGGCTGGGAGAATCACCCCCTTAATGTCAGCAGTGGACTTGCCTCTTGGTTATAAGGTTTTGGATTCAAGTCCCATTCCAAAGATCTAAACACAAAAATCTCGGCTGATGCTTCAGTGCAGTATTGAGCAAGTGCTACTTTGTCAGAGGTGCTGTCTTTTGGATGAGGCATTCAACTAAGGCCCCATCTTTTCTCTCAGTTGGACGTAAAAGATCTCCAGTGTCCTGTCTATTTTTTATACCTCCACCAATATCAAAATGAACATAAATTGTCTTTCTCTCATTGCTCCGTGTGTGCAGTTTGCGGTGCATAAAACCTGCTGCTGCATTTCCTCCACCAAAAGTGATTAAACTTCAAAAGTATTTCAGTGTTTATAAAGTACTTTGGGATGTCCTGAGGTTACATAGAGACACAGAAGATAGGAGCAGGAGGAGGCCATTTGGCCCGTCGAGCCTGCTCCACCATTCATTAAGATCATGGCTAATCATTTAACTCAATAGCCTGATCCTGCTTTTTCTCCATAATCTTTGATAGATTCCTGCCTGGTTGTGCAAAGGACTATATAAAAACAAGTCTTTATTATTTTTTTCATCCTAGCAATTAATTGTGGATTGTCAACATTTGGAGAACAAATTAAAAACAACATTTCAATGACATACCGAGGAGTATTAAAGACTTATAGTATTAAAGACTTATAGTAATTGTGTGAATTGATGTTCTAGGCTCAAATACTTCATCAATGACCTTTCCTCCAATATAAGGACACACAGAATACAGATGTAAATGTGTGATGCCGACCCAATCAAAGCAGAATTGGGGCAGTTCACCAATGATTGTGCAGTGTTCAGTACCATTCACAACTTCTCATATAATAAAGTAGACTGCCTCAACATTCAGCAAGATCTGAACAACATTCAGCCTTAGACTGAGTAACATTTCAGTCACCTAGGACAATGTCCCAGACCGTGACAATCCTCTAACAAGAGAGGATCCAATCCTCTCCTTTTGACATTCAACAGCATTACTATTACTGGTACCCATCATCAACATCCTGAAAGTTAAGATTGATCAGAAACTGAACTGGACTGACCATATAAATACTCTAGCTAATAGCATAGGTCATTCTGTGGTGAATAACTCATATCCTGACTCCTTAAAGCCTTTCCATCATCTGCAAGGCACAAATCAGGAATGTGATGGATTCCTGCCTGGATGAGTGCAGCTCCAATGATACTCAAGAAGCTTAACACCACCCATGCAAAACTGCCCACTTGATTGGCTTCAATCCATCAACTTAAACATCCACTCTTTCCACAGCCAGAGGACCACATGTACCATCTGTAGGATGCACTGTGGCAATTTTCCAAAGCTCCTTCAACAAACTTCTCCAAACCTGAAACCTCTACCACTTAGAAGAACAAAGGCAGCAAATAACTGGAACGCCACCACCTTGGGGGCTCCCCTCCAAGCCTCTCACCATCCTGATTTGGAAATAGATCACCGTTCCATCATTGTCACTGGGTCAAAATCCTAGAACTCCTTTCCTAACAGCACTGGGGTGAAGATACATCAAATGGATAGCAGTGATTCAAGAAGGCAGTTTACCACCACCTTCTCAATAGCAACTAGGAATGGGCAATAAATGCTGGCCTGACCAGCAATGTCCACATCCCATGAATGAATTGTAAAAAAAATGTCGTCTAATTTTTCATATCAATGCGGTTTTTAAACTATATGCAGCCAGATTGAGAGGTTGGCTGTTTTTTATACTTTTCCAATTCAATCAAATCAAATCCAATTCAGAGTCTCAACAAGTTGAGACATTTCAGATCCAGGCTGACAAGACAGGGCGAGCGACCAAACCACCCTGTCCTGGGCCTGATCTACATGAGCCAAGCTGATTGGAGAAGGGGGAGGTTCCTCCTCCAAGACTTGAGCTCATTTGCATCTTAGCCAAAAGGCCGAGATGCCGCTTTTAAAAATTGCTTCATATGAAGCATATGAAGCTTCAGTGTAACCTAATGTTGGCTGTTTTGCATGAAGACTTGTGTCGCCAGGCCACAGACAGGGAGTAAACAGGTGGGAGGGAGGGAGAAAGGCAGAGATCATGAAGCCCAGGGAAGATGCAAAAGATTCTACAATGTGATTCATTTAAAAGTGAGTTACCGTGATTGCTACTTTTCACAGGAAACAATTTTTGTCCTCAGCTTGTTGAACCAGAAATTTTGGAATAACTGGGACATTACTAAAATGAATACAATACAAGCTTGAGATCTGACCTCTGCAATTTGGAGGAAAACAATGTCACAACTCAGACGTTACTCTGGTGAGGTGGGCGGAGGTGGGTCAGGGAACATGAGTCCAGTCATGGAGAGGGAAACAGATTACTTTGAGGGAAATTTGCCTACTCCTCATGGTCCAAAAGCAATGTGGGAAAGGCACTTACCTGCTGAATCTGGTCAATGTTACCTCCCTGCTGCTTCCAGGTTTTCCACAGCCCATGTAGAGCACTTAAATTTAAAACTGATAAAATGTGAGATATGCAGAATCATTACTTAATTGATTTAAATCACAAACCTGCTTCCAGAGAGTAGGTTTGTCCAACAAACACCTCTAATCTTTCAGGCTGAAATTAGAACTGGAAGATGTTAGAGATGCACATCCTTGAATCAAATAGAGACACAAAAGAAAGGAGGTGGGGTGTTTTCGGGGGCTGCTGTACAGGAAGAAAGGGGAAGGTCTGCGATTGGGTGGTGGGAGGAGTGATTAAATGACAAAAAGATTGCAGGTCCAAAGCAAACAAGTTGCCTTGTTTTCTGGGCATATGGGATTCCTTCTTCAATATTTTTAAAATAAAGCTCAAAGGAAATTATTGCCAGTTGTATAGAGTTCCTATTTGCTTGTGTGGGCAAGTGTTAAGAAACAGGTCAAACAAACCTTCTGAACAAACATATTCCCGACACACTGCTGTGATTCATAACCTCTCTCCTATATTTT
The DNA here is from genome assembly GCF_964213995.1 of Mustelus asterias. Taxonomy (NCBI): domain Eukaryota; kingdom Metazoa; phylum Chordata; class Chondrichthyes; order Carcharhiniformes; family Triakidae; genus Mustelus; species Mustelus asterias. Next base: position 32,773,771 of record NC_135817.1, on the reverse strand, counting down.
TTGTGATGGAAGTGAAGTCGAAGTAATAACTGTGCCTGCACAAAGTGATTGTCAAAGACAATTCGGCAGCAGAGGAAACTGTGATGTCCCATTTTGTGCACAAATGAACAGAGTGCTGCACTGTTATCCTCGCCCATATTAATCAGATCACGGTGTTACATTTTAGAAACTCCAGTTCTGAAGCGAAAAATCACCAAATACCTCCTCAGAAGAGAACCATGCAATACTTCGTCAATTTTAAATACAAGCAGGAAAAAGTAGATATTGTACCTTTATTGTCACAACAATCACAACATATATAAATATTGTGGTAAGAAAGGATACATCCCAAACCATGAATTTGAGAAATGTGTCAATCTCTACTCATGATCGTCAGTATGCCTAGTGAATATTTGTTCGGACAGAAACTTTGGATATGACCTACTCAGCAGACCTAGGGCAAGGCACCAGAAATTCAATTACTGCACCTCAACAAAACACATTTTGGACTCACTGCTGTTCAGTCAGAATAAAAATGAAATGGCACGCACGCATTAACCAGACAGAATGTGTGTTAACAAAAATTAATGCCAGAACCTTTTACTCCAAGAATCTAAGCACAAGGGATTTAGTTGACATGTTCTAAGTATAGAAGGATGCACACAAGCACAATCTGACTAAAAGTTATGCCCAGGCAACGTGCAAAAATGTGAATGTTACCAGATTTTCAAAAGTGTCTCAAGTAATTGCAGCAGGCGTTGCCAAGTTTAATAACGGTTTCCCTTTCAAAGCACTTGTGACAAAGCTGAGAATTCTAAATTGCTGCTGAAAGGACTGCTGCATATTTTACACCACTTGACCTTGCAAGAGCATGTCGCTCATATCAACCCAAAGTTATACAAGAGCCATTAATTAGGATCGACTCAATAGTCATTTTACAGGGTGCGTCAGGATCACTTTCTACAAACACATTCACAAACGTGTGACAGGAGCAAATCAAAATGCAGGAATTTTTCACCATATGTCAATTCAATCTACTATGAGAAATGCCTCCGATATAACAGGAGGCTGTTAAAATGGGGGAAAGATTGCAAGGGCCTGGATCCAGTATAGCTGCAAAGCAGTTCATTTAGTCTCATCATCGTGATTCCACCCTTTTGAAAAGGTACAGAACTTCATGCGCTTTCTAAATGCTGTTCTCTTTCTTTCACTGAGTTTAAACTGTTCTTGTCTATCCTGATAATAACGTACATCAGTGAATGAATCTGCTTTAAAGGCAACTTTTTACTTTTGCTCATTACAAGCCATATTTATATTGGTTTCATTAAAAAGTACCGTGAATATACATTTCATTAAAGTTTTAATTACATTTTAAAAGATCAGGAATGGTTGAAAGCAGACAATAAAATAACTATTAGCCAGAAGCTAGAATCTGGTCATTCCAATAAAACATTAACAGCAATCATTATTCTTTCCATTTATTTGACTAATTCAACTCGAAAGTGACCCACATTAATCAAATACCCATGGCCTCTGGCAACAGGAAGGCAAACACTTTTGGTTGATGCCTAGTTCTTTTCCGAGAATGTGGTTGGGACCTGGCCATTTTATATTTTAGCCTCACCAGTATCCCATGCATAGTGTGCACATTAATGTACCTTTTGTTAACTTGGTTAACTGTACATGTAAACAGAAGGAATAACAAATTCCCTTGAATTAATATGGTTACTTTGAATACAGCGGTGAGCTGTTTTAGACAATTTGTAAAAACAAACGGAGCGATTTTCCTAACTGCTCTCACAGTGCAGCAGGCCGGGAGACTCAAACGGAGCTGTTTAGCAGGTTCCCTGCTGGGTGCCATGGCCTGCGCGAGTCTCCAGCCACCGGATTTCAGGTGCCGTCAGCTCCGTGCCAGAAATTGGCGCGGAGCTGAATAAATTATGCTAATATTACTTTTAATGTAATTTACATTTCATTAACGGGCACGGGACTGAAATCTCTGGGCCCGCCAGCCTCTCCCTCCCCCACTCCAGGGAGTGTTTCACTCCAGCGGGGTTTACCATAGCTCCCCACTAGCAGGGGTCTGATGGCCTGACCCCACTGGGTCGGGGGTAAGGGGGGGGTGTCCTCTGGGCATTGGCAGCTTGGCAGTACCAACCTGGCCCCCGACACTGCCCACTAGGCATCAAGCAGTGCCAACGGGGCTTGGCCTATTAGGGGTGGGGCCTAATGGGGGTGGTGCCTCACAGACTCTGCACTCTACACTCGGGCTTGGTGACAGAGGGAGGAGGCCAACAATCGGGGCTGACCATCGGGGTATGGGGGAGTGGCGGCAGCTTGCCAGAAAGGTCAGGACTGCAAGGGTGGGGAGTCAGGGCTGCCACTGCGGTGGGGGGAGGGGGTGGGGGTGGGTGGGGGGGGGGGGGGGCGGGGGGGGGGAACCGGGACTGCCAGAGGATGGGTGGGGGGGTGACAGATCGGGGCAGGGGAGGGGGGACCGGGACTGCCGGAGGATGGGTGGGGGGGTGACAGATTGGGGCAGAGGGGGGGGGGAATCGAGGCTGGCCGGGAGGGGGTAGGGGCAGGGGGGGAGATCGAGGCAGTAGCGGGTGGGGGGTGTTGAGCAATTGGCCCATGGGGGGATCGGTGGGGCAGCGATAGGGGGTTGCTGCGCTGGCTCGATATCGAGCTGGCCAGCAATCAGGAGGCCAGCAGTGCAGGGCCCTGCGCATGCGCCAATCTCAGCGCTGACAGATCGGCAAATGTGCAGTGACCCACTCAGCGCTATGTTGCCGGCCTCTCCAGCGGAATAGGTCCCACCACCTGAATTTTTGCATGATTCACGCTAGTGCACTCTGCAATGCACAGAGTGTGGGAGATTCATTTTGAAACTCCGGCTGAAAAAAACAGTGGAATTTACTCCAGTTTTTATGTGAATTCGAAACTTAGAATTTTTTTGGGAGAATCCCACCCAAAGTTTGTGCTACGGCATGTATGCTCACCGACCCTCTTTATTGCAATTAAAAATTAGCCAAATGTCCTTTGAAGTCTTGGGGGGTGAAACATTGGTGTGCTCTCATGTATTTGCACTTCAGTGGCCTCTGCACAAGCTATGAGAGAGCACTACTTCCTACCAATTTTCAAAATGCAATCATATTTAATAAAATAATATTCAAGACAGGCTCATTTTTCATCTCTTTCATACTGTCATGTTTAATATTGAAACTGCGTAGATTATTTTTAGCACTAATCCCTTCCAGACTGCACTACAGATGACCACAGATCCTTGAGTCAACTGAGTGAGATAAAATCAGAATTATATCAATTAGTGCATTACTTATTTGTCAAGTTACAAAGTTAAATGAAAGGAGGTATTTGGATGCGCCTTAGCAATGTTGAAGCATACACACAAGAAAGGAAGATTCCAGGTTTCATTCCTGGCTGGACATAAATTAGCTGGCTACAGCAAAGAAATCCGCTGAGAAAGACACCAGCCAGGACTCCAACTCTCATTGTTTTAGAAACTCCAGAATTCCTTCAAAGAACAAAGAACAGTTCGGCCCTCCAAGCCTGTGCCGCCCCTTGGTCCAGCTAGACCAATCGTTTGTATCCCTCCATTCCCAGGCTGCTCATGTGACTATCCAGGTAAGTCTTAAACGATGTCAGCGTGCCTGCCTCCACCACCCTACTTGGCAGTGCATTCCAGGCCCCCACCACCCTCTGTGTAAAAAACATCCCTCTAATATCTGAGTTATACTTCGCCCCTCTCACCTTGAGCCCGTGACCGCTCGTGATCGTCACTTCTGTTCTGGGAAAAAGCTTCCCACCGTTCACCCTATCTATCCCCTTCATAATCTTGTACACCTCTATTAGATCTCCCCTCATTCTCCATCTTTCCAGGGAGAACAACCCCAGTTTACCCAATTTCTCCTCATAGCTAAGAGCCTCCATACCAGGCAACAGCCTGGTAAACCTTCTCTGTACTCTCTCTAACGCCTCCACGTCCTTCTGGTAGTGCGGCGACCAGAACTGGACGCAGTACTCCAAATGTGGCCTAACCAGCATTCTATATGGCTGCATCATCAGACACCAGCTTTTATACTCTATACCCTGTCCTATAAAGGCAAGCATACCATATGCCTTCTTCACCACCTTCTCCACCTGTGTTGCCACCTTCAAGGATTTGTGGACTTGCACACCTAGGTCCCTCTGTGTTTCTATACTCTTGATGACTCTGCCATTTATTGTATAACTTCTCCCTACATTATTTCTTCCAAAATGCATCACTTCGCATTTATCCGGATTAAATTCCATCTGCCACCTCTCCGCCCAATTTTCCAGCCTATCTATATCCTGCTGTATTGCCCGACAATGCTCATCGCTATCCACAAGTCCAGCCATCTTCGTGTCATCCGCAAACTTGCTGATAACACCAGTTACACCTTCCAAATCATTTATATATATCACAAATAGCAGAGGTCCCAGTACAGAGCCCTGCGGAACACCACTGGTCATAGACCTCCAGCCGGAAAAAGACCCTTCGACCGCTACCCTCTGTCTCCTATGGCCAAGCCAGTTCTCCACCCATCTAGCCACTTCTCCTTGTATCCCATGAGCCTTAACCTTTTTAATCAACCTGCCATGTGGGACTTTGTCAAATGCCTTACTGAAATCCATATAAACGACATCCACGGCCCTTCCTTCGTCAACCATTTTTGTCACTTACTCAAAAAACTCCACCAAATTTGTAAGGCACGACCTCCCTCTTACAAAACCATGCTGTCTGTCACTAATGAGATTGTTCCGTTCTAAATGCACATACATCCTGTCTCTAAGAATCCTCTCCAACAACTTCCCTACCACGGACATCAAGCTCACCGGCCTATAATTTTCCGGGTTATCCCTGCTACCCTTCTTAAACAACGGGACCACATTTGCTCTCCTCCAATCCTCAGGGACTTCACCTGTGTCCAAAGAAACGACAAAGATTTCCGTCAGAGGCCCAGCAATTTCATCTCTCGTCTCCCTGAGCAGTCTTGGATAGTTGCCATCAGGCCCTGGGGCTTTGTCAGTTTTAATGTTCCCTAAAAAACCTAACACTTCCTCCCTTGTAATGGAGATTTTCTCTAACGGGTCAACACCTCCCTCCGAGACACTCCCGGTTAACACGTCCCTCTCCTTCGTGAATACCAATGCAAAGTATTCATTTAGGATCTCCCCTATTCCCATGGGTTCTAAGCATAATTCCCCTCCTTTGTCCCTGAGAGGTCCGATTTTCTCCCTGACAACTCTTTTGTTCCTAACATATGAATAGAATGCCTTAGGATTCTCCTTAATCCTGCCTGCCAAGAACATCTCGTGACCTCTTTTTGCCCTTCTAACTCCCCGTTTGAGTTCTTTCCTACTCTCTCTGTATTCCTCCAGAGCTCCATCTGCTTTCAGTTGCCTGGACTTATCATACGCCTCCCTTTTCATTTTAATCAGATCATCAATTTCCCTGGTTATCCACGGCTCCCGAATCCTACCTTTCCTATCTTTCCTTTTTACAGGCACATGCTTATCCTGCAGCCTTATCAATTCTTCCTTAAAAGACTCCCACATGCCACATGGACTTACCCTCAAACATCCTCTCCCAATCAACGTCCACCAATTCCTGCCTAATCCGGCTATAGTTGCCTTCCCCCAATTTAGCACCCTGCCCGTAGGACAGCACTCATCCTTGTCCATTACTATCCTAAAGTTAACAGAGTTGTGGTCACTATTTGCCACATGTTCCCCTACCGAAACTTTGATGACCTGACCGGGCTCATTTCCTAGAACTGGGTCCAGTATAGCCCCCTTTCTAGTCGGGCTATCTAGATACTGTTCCAAAGAACCTTCTAGTATGCATTTTACAAATTCCTCCCCGTCCGGAACCCCAGCTCTAAGCACTTTCCAGTCTATACCAGGGAAATTAAAGTCCCCCACTACAACAACCCTATTTTTTCTGCACCTATGCAGAATCTCCTGACATATCCTTTCCTCCACTTCCCGTGGGCTGTTGGGTGGTCTGTAGTACACCCCCAGCATAGTGACTGCACCCTTCCTGTTTCTGAGTTCCACCCACAATGACTCAGTACATGACCCCTCTAAGTTGTCTACCCTCTGCACTGTGGTAATATGCTCCCTAACTAATATCGCTACTCCCCCACCTTTTTTAGCCCCTCCTCTGCCCCGGAATATTCAGCTGCCAGTCCTGTCCTTCTTTTAACCAAGTCTCCGTCACCACAACCACATCCAAATTCCGCGTAAGCATTAAGGCCCTAAGTTCGTCTGTCTTACCCGTTACGCTCCTCGCATTGAAGCAGATGCACTCCAGACCTCCAGGCTCACTCAGGTCATCCTCCTCCGGAATGCTCCTCTTCTTAGCTAGCCTTGCCTTGGCCCCCAGCTCAACCCAGCCTCAGTACTTACTGACCGACTGTTTTGTTCCCCACCCCCCGCCACACTAGTTTAAATCCTGCTGAAACACTCCAGCAAAACTCCCAGCCAGGATTCAATTGCAAAATGGTCCCTATAAATTGCAATGTACATATTACTGTAGATTGCGGCTTATAAGTCGACCCAATGTATAAGGTGACCCAATTTTCACAACCCCAAACATCATTGCCGAAAACATCTGACCTCGTCCACGGCTGGGATTCTCTGGTGCCGCGACAGTGAATGGAGTTTTGGCTGAGCACCAAACTCTCCATTCTTGCTGGCAGCCATGACATGCTATATTCACATTAGCCTCAATTTTTCACCCCTCAAATGGATGCTTTACTTACTGGTGTCTCATAAATGGGTGCAAGGCCAGTGCTGGGGGCAATGTCAGGGTGTCAGGGGGCAGTGCTAGAGTACTTCCCAGGTATGACCCTCTCCTCCCCCCACCACCACCCCCCCCCTACCCCCCCCCCCCCCCCCCCCACCCCCCCCCCCCCACCTGAGAGGCCAAACTTACTACCTGTGCGCCCCTGGCGGCTTCCTTTCGCCCAGTTCATGGTGTCAAAAAACAGTTGTAAATGTATGTCACATTGGTGAGGGGGTAGATCCCAATGTGTGGAGGATGGGGGATGATACTATGGAGAAGCCCGCAAATGAGATAAAATGTATTTAAATGAGATTCCTAACCTTCCTGGGCGAGAAGCTCATTACATCAATGGCAGGAGCAGGGACAATTGAGCACTGAGACCTTGCTGCCGAGATTCTCAGTTTTAGTCATTTGCTGGATTTTGCACCCGCGTCTCCATTCATGCCTTCTATGGCACTGCATCTCTGCGACTATCCCGGGAGACAGTGGACCACCTCTGCCAGACTCAAAACCACTCTGAATTTCTATGAAAGTGGCTCATTCCAGGGCAGACCTGTGTGCCATCTCCAAAAGGCCACACACAAATGTATCCAGGAGGTTACAGATACCCCTCATGCGAGGGCTCACATGTATATTAACTGGGTCTGAGAACAGATGAGCCACGATGGCAGGGCCAATGGTGCAGACATCTCCTGCTGTGGAGTTCACATCCTGCACCAAGGTCTCCACTGCGGATGCCACCCTCGCAGTGTTGCCTCAGTACGTTGCAGTGACGGCACCATCTCCTCGAATAGAAAGCGATGGGATTCATCCAATCAGCCTTGCATTCTAAGCAGGGAGGTTGTCATCCCTTTCTGATACTCACAGGTCTGCCTTTGCAGCTCCATCAGCTGTGGGATGACCGGACTCTTCGGCAAGTGGCTCAGCAGAGTCTTGGGCTCCTGTACCCTTCCAAGTGCCAGTTTCCTGGGACATCCTTGCCTCCACCTGCTGTGGATCTTTAGTTGTGAGGTGCTCACCAATGAGTGAACCAGAAGCTTGTCAATTAATAGATCCCACTGAGGTGTGAGTATCTGCGCTGATGCCAGGTGCGGGTGACAGCTGCCTCTTCCATGGTGGGGTTGGAGATGACCCCGTCTCAGGTGCTGGAGTCCGCTGTGGCCAGGGAGCGTGAGGATAGTCCGGCTTGTTCCACTGCTCAGCCTGCCAGAACCACCACTTTGCTATTTTGTGTATGATTTCGCCCCATGAGTTTATTTGAAACTGAGATCAGTAGATTTTGGAGCACTAAAGGAATCCAGGGCTATGAGGATGAGTGGGAAAGTGGAGTTAACACCCAAATTCAGCCACGGTGTTACTCAATGTCGGACTCAGCGTGAATGGCCATATGGTCTACAGCTGCTGCTAGTTTTTATGTTTTTACTTAATGACCTCTTTTGGAAAGTGCAGCAGGATACACACAGGATCAGGCTCTAATGTGAAGCCTTCCTCAGACCACCAACATTGGCACTTACAGATTGGGAATGGTCATCTTGGTAAGGTCCGAAGGGTTGTCAGGGCCCTTTTTACATCTCAGCACCTCCCAACAAAAAAACTGAACTCATAGAAACCCTACAGTACAGAAAGAGGCCATTCGGCCCATCGAGTCTGCACTGACCACAATCCCACCCAGGCCTACCCCCATATCCCTACATATTTTACCCACTAATCCCTCTAATCTACACATCCCAGGACATTAAGGGGCAATTTTAGCATGGCCAATCAACCTAACCCACACATCTTTGGACTGTGAGAGGGAACCAGAGCACCCGGAGGAAACCCACGCAGACACGAGGAGAATGTGCAAACTCCACACAGACAGTGACCCAAGCCAGGAATCGAACCCAGGTCCCTAGAGCTGTGAAGCAGCAGTGCCAACCACTGTGCTACCGTGCCACCCCAAATATCAGTCGGAAAAAAATCTAATCAAGTAAGCCTCAGTTCCTTGCAGTCAGCCTGCAACCTTGGTGAATGTAAATGTTCCTGAGCAACTAACAATCGTCCTCGGAATTGTCAGAGCAGTGTAAGTTCCTAACAACTGACAGAATAGCAGGTATTAAACATATTGAAAACTTTGGGGTGGAGAGAAACAAATGACATACTTCTCAGAGATTCTTAATGGCAGGACTTGCAATGTTGCAGTAAACTCTTTCCTCCGGAATGTTGTAGTTGATGAGAATAAATGATGGATAATGACTGCTTTTAGCACTGGCACCATAAGCAAATCATTTAGGAAGGCCACAATAATTCAGGTTGTTGTGGTATTCATGACATCACAGATTAAAACAATACACATTTGGGTATATCTGCAAAGGTATTTTAGCAAAAACAACACTTCCTGTCCTGGGTTTCAGAATCAATGATTTGCCAGCAAATCAATCTTTTGGGGGCAGAAGAAGTTTGAAAAAATGCAAGGCAGCATTTTCGCGAAGAATGAGGTGCGATGAGCGAGCAGCTCAGAGTGAAAACGAGGGACATTGTGGAAAGTTATTCTCTGCTGGGGCTACCATCAACAACAGCAAGAAAGTTACTTTGTCTGTTTGTTTGGATATTAAAGTTGCAATTTTGGTGGAATGCACATAGTATAGTCCGAAGAACTGCAGTGTAAATGGTGCATTTAACATCAAACCAGTAACCACATTCAGTGCACTTGGAGGCATTGGGTGGTGGAAAGCCTTTATCACCAACATAGCTGAGTCCATTTTGACAATTACAATATAGCAATTATTACACCATAAACATTTGTAGACTTTGGCAACAGCTATTGAACGTAATTTTATGTACAGCAGCAATTACACCATGTAAATAGAGTTCTATTTGTCCAAATCAAGTTGTGATGTGATCTTATACACATTTGGTATTTTGCTGAAATGGCTGCTATACAAACTGCAAGAAATCACTATTTACCTTCAGTATTCAAATTAAACAATCGTGTTCAATAAAATATTTTTTAAAGCAGATTCAAGTTTAATCTTGTTGTTTTACAGTCATGTTGAAACTATACAGAGCATTTTTAAAACTAATCTCTCGCTGCTCTTACTCTACATCGCTGCATGGAATTTCACAAAAACATGCTTTCTGCCAGTAATGATTTTTAATTCACCAGCTGGAAAGCAAACAGAACTGTGAAAAGTTTTTTTTTAAAACACGGACTAATAGTGTGACTTAAACAGAGATGGTTACCCTAATTTATATTGCTGTAAACCCCACAATGGAACCCACAGAGATACGGACACCACGTTTGCAAAAACCCATCAAGGACAATTGCCTCAGGAGAATATGAGTGAGCCACATATCCTAACCCATTAGCAAGGCAATCACCTGAGAAATGGAACAAAAGATCCCTAATATGAATTAAGTTACAAGGGGAATACACTAGGCATGACCATGTTGGAATCACTGGGTGATGGTCATAGGACAGGCCCAAACTTTGGGTGTTTTCCCCTCTGCTTTCTCTGCTGTAAAAGAACAAGAAGCTTAGACGCTGAGAGAGATGACCTGAATGTGGACTCTCCTTCCCCCTGTTCTCTCCAACACGCTTTACAATCTTTGAACTCTGAAATTAAAACAAGAATATGCTGGAAAACCTCAGCAGATCTGTCAGTATCTGTGGAGAGAGAAAAAAAGTTTTGAGTCTAATATGAACCTTCTTCAGTTCTGAAGGAGTCCTATTCAACTTGAAGCATGAACCCTGTTTCTCTCTCCATAGATGTTGCCAGACCTGCTGAGTTTTGCCAGCATTTTCTGTTTCGAGTTCATTGCTTTTATTTAAGCTTCGAACCGTGTTTTAGACCAGGACCACCAGGGATGCTTATGCTCCAAACAGCAATTTCTTAAAAGAATTCATCCCAGTACTACTGTCTCCAGGCAAACAGCCATCTAAGCACTGAGACTCCTGAAGAAAAGTTGCAAGACCATCTAATTCAGCCTGGAACAGTTGAATCAACAAGCTGCAGACTATATGTTTCTTTTAATGTTATGGACTTCCATTTTAGCAACCTATTTTTCCCCAGTTTGTGATCTATTTGTGTGGTTGTGTGATCATCGAGTGTGCGTATGTGTGTGCATGTGTGTGATAAAATCAGAGCATATTTCATTATTTCACATACATTGGTTTAGGAAAAATAAAGCAAACCTCTTTGTTAAACTCTTCTTTGAAAACCTATCTGAGTGTGGCACGGTGGCACAGTGGTTAGTACTGCTGCCTCACAGCTTTAGGGCCCCAAGTTCGATTCCCGGCTTGGGTCACTGTCTGTGCGGAGTCTGCACATTCTCTCCGTGCCTGTGTGGGTTTCCTCCGGGTGCTCCAGTTTCCTCCCACAGTCCGAAAGACATGCTGGTCAGATACATTGGTCATAGAATCAAGGTTATTCTAAATTCTCCCTCAGTGTACCTGAGTGTGGCGACTAGGGGATTTTCACAGTAACTTCACTGCAGTGTTAATGTAAATCTACTTGTGACACTAATAAACAAACTTATTTTATGATCACAGTGCATAAACCATTAAGCAATGACTAAATTGAGAAGTATTTATTTTCAACAGTAAAAGAAGCTGTGTGCAATAGAGAAGAGGGAAAAGAGGGCAGAATTTGACACCACTTCATGTGATTGAAACAAGAACATTTGCAGTCGAGTGGAGAAAAAATGTTCAGAAGTATGATCATTTATGTATTACTCATTCTCCAAGTTACAGACTTAAAGGAAATTGAACACTGGCAGCTAAGCCCAATCCAGTGCAACCTTACTTTTCATCAGCTGCCTTCTGCACTCTTTAATGAAAAAGTGACACAAATCGCAATTGGCAATATCTATAATAACAAACAATGCATGGCAGATTTTATCGTTGCTTGTTGTTTTTTTAAATAAATGATGTGGCACAATTTGGAAATTTACTGCAGAAGGTCCTCAGGTGACTATTGCCAAACTGTGGCTCTGTGTTAAGAAAGGTTGCAAGCAAAGGATGAGTGCCTACCAGCAAAATTCAAACATCATTGCATGCTGGACTGATGAATGCACTAACAATTCAGTGAGGAGTTGCAATAAGAGGCACATTCAGTTGCAGTAAGAGATCAGGAACAGGATCAATCAGGAATTATGCTCTTTGCAGGAGAACCCAAAACGCTGGGGTGGAGAAATGGGAAATGAATGGGGCAAAGAATGTACAAAGCAACATCTGCATGAAAAGATTTACATGCATTGTATTTGAAGAGCAAATTTAACATATCATCACTGTTTTCACAACTGGCTTCCATACCTTCAGAAAATGGTGGAAGTATCATTAATTATAAAAAAAAGTCCCGATTTATTAATAAGTGTGTTTCAATATACACAAACTGAGATATTGGCATTTTAAAAAAATAATCCATTCACTTTATAGCATAACATTTTTATGTATTGAAAACAAACACAGAATGTTTAAATACAAATCATTCCAGTGCGGTACTTGGCTTTTATAGAGGGGCCGGCAGCCAAAATGTTTAAAATTCCCCTTAATAAAAATTAGATGACCATTGAACAGCAGAGGAAGGAAAAATAAGAGAAACTGTCATTAAAAGATGATTGTTCCAGCCATAAATGATAACTGCATCTTCATGAGCAACCACGCATCTTATCAATACTTGTGAAATACATTATTTATCTTAAATGTAATTCATGATAATTTATCCACCTGATTAATGACCATGTACAGATTCTTGGTATAGTTTTGGAATACCTTGACTTCGACTCCAGGCTACTTCTCATGCTCTGAACAACCAGATGTTCAGGATGCTGGAGGAACTCAAGCCCCCAGTTCTGGAGCTTGAGTAGCAGCTGCTGACACTGCATCCAATGTTTGTGTGCAACCTGGTCAGTGGGTTTACAGAGTTGGGCAGCCAGCAGTTTGCAGACAGGGAGGGAGGGAATGAGTGATCCCCAAACAGTTGTGGAACACCAGGCAGGTAGTGCGGGATTTCCCTGAGTGCACCTCACTCTCAAATCAGAATTCCATTCTAAATAATGATGCACATCTGGGGAGTACAAACACAGGCCAAGTCCAAGGCACCATGGCTGGTTCAGCTCTGCAGGAGGGCAGGAAGAATATGGGAAATAACAATAATGACAGGGGCCTTTCAGGTTCGGGGAACAGGAATATTTTTCGACAGTCACAGGTGTAAATCCAGAACCAAGGATGTGAGTGCAGTGCACAGAATGGGCTCTGACGGTGGTCCATATGTGTATCAATGACTTAGGTAAAAGGAAGAATGAGGTCCTACAGTTAGGTTTTAGGGATCTAGACACGCAAGCAAGACCTTAACGATAGTAATCTCCAGATTTCTCATTGTGGCTCATGTTAGTGAGTATAGAAATAGGCCGATAGATCTGATGAATGTGTGGCTGGAGGGAAGGTGCAGGAAGCGGAGCTCTAGATTTCTTGGACATTAGGACTGGTTCTGGGGAGAAGGGGGGGACCTGACAGGCCAAATGTATTGCGGCACAACAGGGCTGGGACCAATGTTTTTGCTAGAACTATTGGGGCATTTTTAATCTACCTTGGCAAGGGAATGGGATCCAGGATGCAACATTAGAGAGGAAAAACAAGGACAGACAGATAGTGATAAAAATAAGAAAAGTAAGCTATTAGGTGAGCTGAAGTACGAGGGAATGCATCAAGATCTAATTAGGTTCACAGTGCAATACGTGAATGCATAAAGTATGCTAAATAAGGTTGGTGAGCTGCAGGCACAGATTGTCATGTGGCAATAACAGACCTGGCACACAAAAGGGCAGAACTAAATACTAAATATCCATGGATACATTGTTTCCAGGCAAGACAGGGAAACAACGAAAGGAGGAGAGGTGGCAGTATTGATTAGGGAGAATACTACAGTGCTGGAGAGATTGTATGTTCAAGAACAAAGAACATTGCAGCACAGGAACAGGTCCTTCGGCTGACCAAGCCTGCGCCCGATATGTAATTTTTATCCCTCCGTTCGCCTCCCATTCATGGGCCCAATTTTACCATCGCGTTGCGCCCGTTTTCGGGCTTGAAAACTTGGTAAAGTCGGGCGTGAGGCGAGTAGCGCGATCCGCACCCGCCTTGGTGCCGGTTCCCCCTTTAACAAGGCCCATAAATGGCCGCGATCGGGACCGTGCCGGAAACAGGTGTGATGGGCATTTAAATGCATTTGCATGAATTTAAATTGACTTAATGGGCTGCACGCACAACTTTACCGGCAATTCTCCCTTTACCACCACATTCGCCCATCCGGAATTGGTGCAAAACCGACATGCTCCATAAAAGTCGGATTCGGGCGCTCCATTAGTGAGGGTTAGTGAGGAGGTAAGTGCCGAGTGTCCGACGGTTCTCTGCTTGAGATTGGTGGGGGGGGGGGGGGAAGGTGGGTCCGATGGCTCTCTGCTTGAGATCGGGGGCGGGGGGGGGTCCGCTGTCACGCTGCCTGAGATCGGTGGGGAGGAAAGGGGAGGGGAGAGGAAGCTGCTATCGGTCTGGATGGAGGGTGGGTGGGGGAATAAGGGGGTCAGTAATGCTGTGGGGGGTGGGGCAATGTTCATGGGGGTCAGGGGGAGGCATTATCCAGTCCAAGAGGGATGTGGCAGGGGAGCAGCATTCTATCATTTTTTTTCTGCGCATGCGCAGTTGGGGGCACCGATCGGAGCTGCAGGATTTTGGGCGCGTTAAGCCCCGCCCACAGGCTTGTGCAGCACAATTTGGACTCGCTGATATCTTTGCAGGCAGAGTGCGTATGGGGGCGCCTCAGAACAGGTCTAAAAGTTGGATCTGAAACACTCCCAGTTTCAAGTCTGCCCAGGACTTAGAATCAAAATGGTAAAAAAAGGGCCCCATGTGTCCATCAAGATAAACCTTGAATGTTGCTAACATGCCTGCTTCCACCACCTCCAGGCACCCTCCACCTGCATGTCTCCCCTAAACTAACCACCTCTCACCTTTAACCTGCACCCTTTGTATTTGACAAAATTAAAAATCACCTGGACAAATATAGATTGTTTAAGGAAAGTCAGCATGGATTTGTTAAAGGCAAATCATGTGTAGCCAACATGATTGAGTTTATTGATGATCTAACAGAGAGGATTAATTGGAAAATGTGATGGATGTGGTGTATATAGATGCTCAAAAGTGTCACAGGGACAATGGCAGCATGGATATGAAATTGTGTGACTGACAGAAAACAGAGAAATGGTGAACATTTGTTTTTTGGACTGGAGGAAGGTACATAATGTGCTTACCCAGGGGTCGATACTGAGCCCATTGTTTTTCCTGTTCTATATTAAAATTCTAGATTGGATGTGCAGGTACAATTTCAAAATTTGGTGATGAAACTTGGAAGCATTGTGAATTGCGAAGAGAATCGTGACAAACCACAAGAGGACATTGACAGGCTAATGGAATAGGCAGACAAACTTTAATGCAGATAAGTGTGAAGTGATTAATATTTCTGGTTGGAAGAACAAGTTAAAGTTTATTTATTAATGTCACAAGTCGGCTTACATTAACAATGCAATGAAGTTACTGTGAACATCCCTTAGTCGCCACACTCTGGCACTTGTTCGGGTACATTGAGGGAGAATTTAGCATGGCCAATGCACCTAACCAGCACCTCTTTTGGACTGTGGGAACACCTGGAGGAAACCCACGCAGATACGGGAAGAACATTCAGACGTCGCACAGACAGTGACTCAAGCGGGAATCGAACCCGGGTTGTGAGGCAGCTGTGCTAACCACTGTGCCATAACAAGGAAAAGCAATATAACCCAAAGGGTACAATTTTAAAGGGAATGTAGGAGCGGAGGACTGGGTGTATAAGTGCACAAATTATTGAGCTTTAGAAATGGTGACACAGAGTACAAAAGCAAGGAAGCCATAGTGAACGTTTACTGGCTTGGCCTCAACTTGGGTATTGTGCCCAATTCTGGGGGTCACAATTTTGGAAAGATGTGAGGGTTTTAAAGAGAATCAGAGAAGATTTACACCAATGATTCCAGACAGGATGGACTTCAGTTACGTGCAGACATTGGAGAAGCTGGTATTGATACTCTTAAAAAGGTGAAGGCTGAGAGGAGAAGTGTTCAAAATTATTAAGTGTCTGGACAGAGCAGATAGAGGGAAACTGTTCCCGTTGGCAGAAAAGTCAAGAACCAGAGGACACTGATATAAAGAGATTGGGAAAGGAATCAAAAGTGATGAGATGTAAAACTTTATTTATTATGCAGCATGTGGTTAGGATTTAGAATACACTACTTGAAAATATGGTGGTGGCAGATACAATCGTGGCTTTTAGAAGGAAATTGGCTATTTTGTTTTATTCATTTATGGGCTTCACTGGCTGGGCCAGCATTTATTGTCCATTCATGAGGGCAGTTAAGAGTCAACCACATTGCTGTAGATCTGGAGTCACATGTAGGCCAGACTAGGTAAGGATGACAAATTTAGTTTCCTAAAGGACATTAGTAAATCAGATGGATTTTGATGACAATTGATATTGGTTTCATGGTCATCGTTAGACTTTTAATTTCAGATTTTTATTGAATTCAAGTTTCACTATCTGCCGTGGTGGGATTCGAACCCAGGTCCCCAAAGCATTACCCTGGGTCTCTGGATTAGTAATACAGTGACAGTAACACTATGCCACTGCCTCCCCTTATCTGAAGAGAAAATATTTGCAGGGTTACGGTGGCACAGTGGCACAGTGGTTAACACTGCTGTCTCACAGCGCCAGGGACCCAGGTTCAATTCCAGACTCAGGTGACTGTTTGTGTGGAATTTGCATGTTCTCCCCATGTCTGCGTGGGTTTCCTCCAGGTGCTCCGATTTCTTCCCACAGTCCAGCGGGTTAAGTGGATTGGCCATGCTCAATAGCCCCTTAGTATCAGGGGGATTAGCAGGGTAAATACGTGGAGTTACGGGGATAGGGCCAGGGTGGGATTGTTGTTGGTGCAGGCTTGATGGGCCGAATGGCCTCCTTCTGTTCAGTAAGGATTCTATGAAGTTACGGAGAAAGGATGGAAGGGTTGAACCAGCTGAGTGGCTCTTGCAGAGAGCTGTCACGGGCATGATGGGCCAAACAACCACCTTCTGTGTTGGGAACATTCTATGATTCTCGGGGAAAATGAGAATAATGAAGAAATACTTCTCCATAATTAGCCCATCAGTCTAAAGTATGAAGGTGGGAGTTTTGTTTTGGGTTGGTTTTCTCAACATCTTTCAGATAGTTACTTATTCATGTTTGTTGAAAGACGAGCATTCATGACAATTTCTATTAAAAGACAGATTACAAAACACAATTCAACTACAGAAACTCTCAAATAAAAGCAGGAAGTGCTGGAAATACTCAGCAGGTTGGGCAGCACCTGTGGAGATAAGACAGAGTTAACAATTTGAGTTGAATCTGATTCTTCAACATAAGTGAAACTCTCAATTTGCAAATGGAAACAAGAACTAAATCAATCACTATGATTTACAAGGTCAGAATCGGAAAAGGATGGAGAATGTAAATGGTGAAATTAATTCAAAACTTCAAAAAAAGATCCTGAACATTTGCTTATTTTTTTTCAACACAAATTCATCAATTCTGCCCTCCCAGCTAGGAGGCACACTCAAACGGAAACACAGATTGGAGTTAGAGTTAAAATATGTAACACAGATTCATCAAAGTGCATGGAGATTGAATGAGACATCCCACTGATGCACAGGATAAATGAGTTTACACTTTTCATTGAATCATTAAATTTTCCAGCGCAGAAGGACATCATCCCACCCATGGTGCCTGTGTTAGATATTTGAAGTTGCTACCCATTTAGTTCCATTTCACTTGTTTTCCCCATACCCTTTTAAATCTTTCCTTCTTACTTTATTCACTTCCCTTTTTAAAAAAAACTACAATGGATTCTGCTTCGAGCATTATTTCTGGGGAGGTAATTCAGGTCTTAATATTTCCTGTGTTAAAAACATTGCACTAGCCTTTCCTTTCCTTTTTTTGGTGAAAATCTTCCTCTAGTTACAGTCTCACCGACAGTTGAAATACAGACACACCTGATTTACCTTAACCAAGCCCTTCAGAATTTTGAACAATTCTGTCAGCTATCAACCTATCCTTCTTTGTTCTACGGACGAGAGCTCTAGTTTTTCGAGTCTCTTCCTATAATCAAAGCCACTTATCCCAGGTATCATCTTCAATCTCCTGCACCCTCTGCTTGAACCTGCATTCACCTTATGAATTACGTTCATCTTAAGTATGACACCCAAAACTGGACCCAATATTCTAACTGGAGACTAACCAATGATTTGTGTAGCTTTAGCAGTACCTCTTTCTTTTTGTAAACTATGCCTTCATTTATAAATTAACTATGATCAAAATTGTTTTGAGAAAAATACATTGTTAAGAACAGCAAATAGACATCATGATGGCACAGAGGTTAACACTGCTGCCTCACCAGGGATCCGGGTTCAATTCCGGCCCTGGGTGACTGTCTGTTTGGAGTTTGTATCTGTGGTAAACCACTGTTAGCTTATTACCTGTATATGTGACATGCCTGGACACATTGCTAGCGGAGTGCCACAGGGATCAGTGCTTGGTCCTCTGCTCTTTGTGATTTTTATTAATGACTTAGAGGAGGGGGCTGAAGGGTGGATCAGTAAATTTGCTGATGACACCAAGATTGGTGGAGTAGTGGATGAGGTGGAGGGGTGTTGTAGGCTGCAAAGGGACATAGATAGGATGCAAAGCTGGGCTGAAAAATGGCAAATGGAGTTTAACCCTGATAAATGTGAGGTGATTCATTTTGGCAGGACTAATTTAAATGTGGATTACAAGGTCAAAGGTAGGGTTCTGAAGACTGTGGAGGAACAGAGAGATCTTCGTTCCATATCCACAGATCTCTAAAGGTTGCCACTCAAGTGGATAGAGCTGTGAAGAAGGCCTATAGTGTGTTAGCTTTTATTAACAGGGGGTTGGAGTTTAAGAGCCGTGGGGTTATGCTGCAACTGTATAGGACCTTGGTGAGACCACATTTGGAATATTGTGTGCAGTTCTGGTCACCTCACTATAAGAAGGATGTGGAAGCGCTGGAAAGAGTGCAGAGGAGATTTACCAGGATGCTGCCTGGTTTGGCGGGTAAGTCTTATGAGGAAAGGTTGAGGGAGCTAGGGCTGTTCTCTCTGGAGCGGAGGAGGCTGAGGGGAGACTTAATAGAGGTTTATAAAATGATGAAGGGGATAGATAGAGTGAACGTTCAAAGACTATTTCCTCAGGTGGATGGAGCTATTACAAGGGGGCATAACTATAGGGTTCATGGTGGGAGATATAGGAAGGATATCAGAGGTAGGTTCTTTACGCAGAGAGTGGTTGGGGTGTGGAATGGACTGCCTGCAGTGATAGTGGAGTCAGACACTTTAGGAACATTTAAACGGTTATTGGATAGGCAGATGGAGCACACCAGGATGATAGGGAGTGGGATAGCTTGATCTTGGTTTCAGATAAAGCTTGGCACAACATCGTGGGCCAAAGGGCCTGTTCTGTGCTGTACTGTTCTATGTTCTATGTTCTATCCCTGCCGGCCCTACCCGAGACTCCTCCCCCCCCTGGTCCAGGTATAAAGGTGACTGCTCCCCACCCCCCTGCCTCAGTCTGGACCAGTTCATCGGCATGGGTGTGCTCCAAGTCGTTTGCTAATAAAAGCCTATTTGTTCTTGCATACAAACTAGTCTTTGCTCGATTGATGGTGCATCAATTTTATTAGCAAAAGTTTTGGGATGGAGCAGATACTAAAACCCGACAAACTCGAACTGGACCCTCAAGCTGTAGGAGCCTCTAACAGCTTCGATCACTGGCTGCGCTGTTTCAAAACTTTCCTCACCTCCTCCTCCGTCGTCCGGACTGAAACCGACAAGCTACACGTGCTCCACGCCTGGGTAAGCGATCAGGTATTCTCGATGATTAAAGACGCTGAAACTTACAAGGATGCGATCGAACTTTTAACGAACAGTCTAATGAAATCTACGCCAGACATCTTCTGGCTACTCGCAGACAACAGCCAGGAGAATCGGGTGATCAATTCCTGCGTGCGTTGCGAGCACTTGGCAGGGCCTGCAACTGCAAGGCCGTAACAGCCGCCCAAAACACTGAGGACTTAATCAGAGATGCCTATGTCACGGGTCAAACTATATCCGACAACGACTGCTGGAACAGGGTGGGCTGGACCTACAAAAGACTGTGGCGCTTGCCGACTCGTTAGAGGTGGCCTTCCGTAATCTCGAGGCCTACACCCCCGACCAAGAGGGCGCATCGTGGACACTGCGGCCGCCGCCACCTCTGTACTCGGGAGGGCCGCAGGCCTACGCCATGCCACGTCCCACCAATGACCCGACCACTGCGGCAGTCTCTGGAGGCCCGAAGTGCTACTTCTGGGGCCTGGGAAGCACCCCCGACAACGCTGCCCGGCAAAGGATGCAATCTGCTCCAGGTGTGGAAGGAAGGTATGCAGAGCGAAATCGACCTCCAAGCCCAGTAGCGCCACGTGTGACCCGCGGGGGCAGTCATCTTGGGCGCCAGTAGCCACGTGTAAGCTGTGCGGGCCGCCATCTTAGACGCCATCAGCTGTGTGTGGGCCGTGCGGGCCGCCATCTTGGACGCCATCAGCCGCGTGTGGGCCGTGCGGGCTGCCATCTTGGACGCCATCAGCCGCGTGTGGGCCATGTGGGCCGCCATCTTGGACGCCGTCAGCCGCGTGTGACGACTCGCAAAATCCAATGGTGGCTTCGATTACGCTGGACCAATCAGGCCTCACAAACTCGCCAGGTCCATGATGGACATCGAGGTAAACGGTCACACTACAAACTGTTTGTTTGACTGTGGGAGGATGGAGACCTTTATTCACCCTAACACAGTGAGTCACTACACCCTTTCAGTACTGCCAGTGAAGCAAACGATCTCCATGGCTTCAAAGTCCCACTCGGCGGATGTCCTCGGGTACTGGGCACAGTGTACAAAACTTTCAGGCTCCTCGTGCTGCCACAACTCTGCGCTGCCGTACTCCTGGGGCTAGATTTCCTGAGTCACCTTAAGAGCGTCACCATGGAGTATAATGGGCCTTTTTCCCCGCTCTCCGTTTGCAATCAGCAGTTCTTAGATCACCCACCGCGCACCACCTGCAGCCTCTCGACCCTTAAAGTCGCCCCTCCCTCTCTATTTAAAAATCTCACCCCCGATTGCAAGCCCATCGCCACCAAGAGCAGACGGTACAGTGCTGGAGACAGAGCTTTTATCAGGTCCGAAGTGCAACGGCTCCTAGGGGAGGGGATCATTGAGGCCAGAACCAGCCCCTGGAGAGCCCAAGTAGTCGTTGTTAAAACTGGGGAGAAACATCGCATGATCATTGACTACAGTCAGACCATTAACTGATACACGCAGCTGGACGCGTACCCCCTTCCCCGCATATCTGACATGGTTAATCAGATTGCGCAATATCGGGTGTCCTCCACCATCGACTTAAAATCTGCATACCACCAGCTCTCTATCCACCCGGAGGACTGCCAATATACTGCCTTCGAGGCGGATGGCCGCCTCTATCACTTCCTTAGGGTCCTCTTCGGCGTCACCAACGGGGTCTCGGTTTTCCAGCGTGAGATGGACCGAATGGTAGACCAGAATGCTGCGGGCCACCTTTCCGTACCTGGATAACGTCACCATCTGCGGCCATGATCAGCAGGACCATGACCCCAACCTCCACAAATTCCTCCACACCGCCACACTCCTAAATCTGACCTATAATAAGAAGTGCGTATTCAGCACACACCACGGCATCCTTGGTTGTGTTGTGGAAAACGGGGTCATCGGTCCCGATCCCGACCGCATGCGTCCCCTCCTGGAACTCCCCCTCCCCACCAGCCTCAAAGTACTGAGGAGATGCCTGGGCTTCTTCTTGTATTACGCCCAGTGGGTCCCCGATTATGCGGATAAAGCCCGTCCGCTCATCAAATCCACCTCTTTTCCCCTGACGGCAGAGGCCCGCCTGGCCTTCGACCGCATCAAAGCAGACATCGCGAAGGCCACGATGCACACTGTAGGCGAATCCATCCCGTTCCAGGTGTAGAGTGATGCGTCTGACTTCGCCCTAGCCGCCACCCTTAACCAGGCGGGCCGACCCGTGGCCTTCTTCTCACGAACCCTCCAAGGCCCTGAAATTCGACACTCCTCTGTCGAAAAGAAGGCCCAAGCCATAGTGGAAGCTGTACGGCACTGGCGCCACTACTTAGCTGGTAAACGATTCACCCTACTCACGGACCAATGGTCAGTTGCATTCATGTTTAACAACACGCAGCGGGGCAAGATCAAAAACGATAAAATATTGAGGTGGAGAATCGAGCTCTCCACCTACAATTACAACATCTTGTACTGGCCCGGGAAGCTCAATGAGCCCCCAGACGCCCTGTCCCGGGGAATATGTGCCAGCGCACAAATAGACCAATTGCACACTCTCCACAATGACCTCTGCCATCCGGGGGTCACCAGGTTTTTTCACTTCATTAAAGCCCGTAACCTGCCCTACTCCATTGAGGAAGTCAGGTCTATAACCAGACACTGCCAGGTCTACGCAGAGTGCAAGCCGCACTTCTATCGGCCAGACAGAGCACACCTCATAAAAGCCACCCGCCCTTTCGAACACCTAAGCATCGACTTCAAAGGCTCTCTCCCCCCCTCTGACTGCAACATATACTTCCTCAACGTCATTGATGAATATTCACGTTTCCCCTTCGCTATTCCCTGCCCGGATATGACCTCGGCCACGGTCGTCAGGGCCCTGCACAGCCTCTTCACCCTGTTCGGTTTCCCTAGCTATATCCATAGCGACCAGGGATCCTCCTTTATGAGTGATGAGCTGCGACAGTACCTGCTCTCCAAAAGCATAGCCTCGAGTAGGGCCACCAGCTACAACCCCAGGGGGAACGGACAGGTAGAGAGGGAGAACACGACAGTCTGGAAGGCCGTTTTACTAGCTCTGAGATCTAAAGGTCTTCCAGTCACCCGCTGGCAAGAGGTCCGCCCTGATGCACTACACTCGATTAGATCACTCCTTTGCACAGCTACCAATGCTACCCCTCATGAAAGAATGTTTGTTTTCCCCAGAAAGTCCTCCTCGGGGACCTCACTACCGTCGTGGCTGACGTCCCCAGGCCCAGTCCTGCTCTGGAAGCACGTGAGGACCCATAAGTCAGACACCCTGGTCGAAAGGGTCCAACTCCTGCACGTCAACCCCCAATACGCCTATGTGGCGTACCCCGACGGGCGGGAGGACACGGTCTCTATTCGAGACCTGGCACCCGCAGGTGCCCCAGGGACCACTACGACCCACAACCCCACACTCCCAACCCCCAACGTTGTCCATACAGCACCAGGGCCACAGCACGCTCCCCTAGCCCCCGTATACAGCACGCCTGAGCCCCAGGAGCCGCCACCACGCACCCGACAATCTGAAGGGACTACAGACGACTCGAGCGACTACGGCCTGGAGCCTGAACCAACACCGCGGCCACCTGAACCGACACCACAACCAGTGGTCGCAGCGGCAGATCAAGCCCCCAGAGAGACTAAATTTGTAATTCTGTAAAGATCGTTCCACCCACCTCACCCCCGCCGCACTCTTTTTTAAACAGGGGGTGAATGTGGTAAACCACTGTTAGCTTATTACCTGTATATGTGACATGCCTGGACACATCCCTGCCGGCCCTACCCGAGACTCCTCCCCCCCCTGGTCCAGTTATAAAGGCGACTGCTCCCCACCCCCCTGCCTCAGTCTGGACCAGTTCATCGGCATGGGTGTGCTCCAAGTCTTTTGCTAATAAAAGCCTATTTGTTCTTGCATACAAACTAGTCTTTGCTCGATTGATGGTGCATCAGTACCTTCTCCCCATGTCTGTGTGAGTTTCCTCCGGGTGCTCTGGTTTCCTCCCACAGTCCAAGGATGTGCAGGTTAAGTTGATTGGTCATGCTAAATTGCCCCTTAGTATCAGGGGATTAGTAGGGTAAATATGTAGGGTGACCAGGATAGGTTCTGGGTGGGATTGTTGTTGAACAAAGAACAAAGAAAAGTACAGCACAGGAGCAGGCCCTTCTGCCCTCCAAACATGCGAAGATCATAGAAACCCTACAGTGCAGAAGGAGGCCATTCGGCCCATCGAGTCTGCACTGACCACAATCCCACCCAGGCCCTACCCCCACATATTTTACCCGCTAATCCCTCTAACCTACGCATCCCAGGACTCTAAGGGGCAATTTTTTTAACCTGGCCAATCAACCTAACCCGCACATCTTTGGACTGTGGGAGGAAACCAGAGCACCCGGAGGAAACCCACGCAGATACGAGGAGAATGTGCAAACTCCACACAGACAGTGACCCGAGCCGGGAATCGAACCCGGGACCCTGGAGCTGTGAAGCAGCAGTGCTAACCACTGTGCTACTGTGCCGCATCATGACGCCTGCCTAAACTAAAATTGTATGCACTTACGGAGTCCATATCCTTCCATTCCCATCTTATTCATATATTCGTCTAGTCGCCCCTTAAATGCCGTTATCGTACCTGCTCCCACCGCCTTCCCGGGCAGCATGTTCCAGACATTCACCGCCCTCAGTGTGAAAAAACTGCCTCGCACATCTCCTTTAAACTTTTCCCCATGCACCTTAAACCTATTTTCCCTAGTACTTGACTTTTCTACCCGAGGAAAGAGCATCTGACTACCACTCTGTCCATGTCACTCATAATCTTGTAAACCTCTATCAGGTCACCCCTCAACCTCCATTGTTCCAGTGGGAACAAACTTAGTTTATCCAACCTCTCCTGAAAGCTAATACCCTCCAGACCAGGCAACCTCCTGGTAAACCTCTTCTGTATCCTCTCCAAAGCATTCACATCCTTCTGGTAGTGTGGCGACCAAAATTGTACACAATATTCTAAATGAGACCTAACTAAGGTTCTGTACAGCTGCAGCATGACCTGCGAATTTTTATACTCAATGCCCCGACCGATGAAGGCAAGCATGCTGTTTGCCTTCTTGACTACCTTATCCACCTGTGTGCCACTTTCAGTGATCGGTGGACATGTACGCCCAGATCTCTCTACTGTCAATACTCCTAAGGGTTCTACCATTTATTGTATAATTCCTACATGCATTGGACCTTCAAAAATGCATGATTTCACATTTGTCCAGATTAAACTCCATCTGCCATTTCTCCACCCAAGTCTGCAACCGGTCTATATACATCCTGCTGTATCCTCTGACAATCCTCTTCACTATCCGCAACGCCACCAATTTTTGTATCATCTGCGAACTTACCAATCAAACCAGCTACATTTTCCTCCAAATCATTTATATATGCTACGAACAACAAAGGACCCAGAGCTGATCCTGGTGGAACATTGCTAGTCACAGCCTTCCATTCAGAAAAGCACCCCTCTACTGCTACCCTCTGTCTTCTATGGCCAAGCCAGTTCTGTATCCATCTTGCCAGCTCTTCTCTGATCCTGTGTGACTTCACTTTCGTATCAGTCTACCATGAGGTATCTTGTTATAGGCTTTACTGAAATCCATGTATACAACACCCACTGCCTTTCCCTCAGCTATCAGCTTCATCACTTCCTCAAAAAACTCGATCAAGTTAGTGAAGCACGACCTCCCCTTTACAAAACCATGCTAACTATCATTACTAAGTCTATTTGTTTCCAAATGTGAGTAAATCCTGTCCCTAAGAATCTTTTCCAATAATTTCCCTACCACTGACGTGAGGCTCACCGGCCTATAATTTCCTGGATTATCCCTGCTGCCCTTCTTAAATAATGGAACATTGGCTATCCTCCAGTCCTCTGGAACTTCACCTGTAGCCAATGAGGATACAAAGATTTCTGTCAAGGCCCCAGCAATTTCAGCCCCTGTCTCCCTCAGTATTCTGGGGTAGATCCCATCAGACCCTGGGGACTTATCTACTTCAATGCTTTTTAAAACGCCCAATACCTCCTTCTTTTTGATATCGACATGACCCGGAACATCCACACACCCTACTCTAGGCTCCCTGGTGCAGGCTCAATGGGCCGAATGGTCGCCTTCTGCATTGTAGGGATTCTATGATTCTAGGAAATGAATTTGTTCTCCCACTTTTAAAGGTTTGAAACAGCAACTTGTCCTTCAAATATGAAAATATCCCAAAGCATTTTACAGGGGCACAACTCCGATAAACTTCACACCAAGCAAAAGGAGTAGAGGTGACAAAATCAGGAGGTGAACTTTAAAGTGTGCTTAAAAAAGAGATTTAGATGGAAATCTTCTGGCCCCGCCCACCACGGGCATCGTCACGGGTGGGTTGAAGAATTTGATGGACAAGTGAAAAGTCTGTTGACCTCGGGAGGTAGTTTCCAGTCCCGGGGATAGCGTGACTGGAAAAACCCGCCCTTAGAGTTGGAATTCCAGAGCTTAGGGTCCAGACAGCTGAGAGGTCGTTTCCTCTTGTGGCAGAGTCAAGGACCGGAGGGCATAATCTCAGCATGAGGGATCATCCATTTAAGACAGAGATGAGGAGGAATTTCTTCTGTTAGTGGATAGTGAATCTGTGGAATTCTTTGCCACAGAGGGCCGTAGAGGCTGAGTCATTCAGCATGTTCAAGGCTGAGATAGACAGATTTTTAATTAGTGAGGGAATCCAGTGTTTTGTGGATAAGGCAGGAAAATGGGGTTGAGAATGATCTTTTCCGAATAGTCAGGATCTCACTGAATTGTCGAGCAGACTATGAGCTGAATGGCTTACTTCTGCTCCGATGTGTTATTGTTTATGATAATGCAGCCACCAATGGTAAGGCAAGTGGAATGAGTCTGGGGTTGGGGGGGGCCATGCACAAGAGCCCAGTTACTGCCGAGTTGAAATTGCCCTTTGGTACAATGAATTCTACCTCCCAAAATGTATCATCTTATACTTTCTCACATTCAATTTTATATTACTTTCTTCCTGAAGTTGCTTCCAGTCCTCTTAAGAGTTTGCCACAATTTCTTTACACACTAATTCTGTGCTATTTGAGAAGAACATTGGGCCCAGTACTGATTCTTAAACAGGAACTGACTATCTCACACTACATCCACCTGAAAGACAAAGTTACTTTTGTTTATTAGTGCCACAATTAGGCTTACATTAACACTGCAATGAAGTTACTGTGAAAATCCCCAAGTTGCCACACTCCAGCACCTGTTCGGGTACACTGAGGGAGAATTTAGCACGGCCAATGCACCTAACCAGCACGTCTTTCGGATTGTGGGAGGAAACCGGAGCACCTGTCGGAAACACACGCAGACACGGGGAGAATGTGCAAACTCCACACAGAGAGTGACCCAAGCTGGGGATCGACCCAGGTCCCTGGCGCTGTGAGGCAGCAGTGCTAACAATCATTAACCAGGGTCCTCTGATTCCTGTCCTCAATTGGAGAGCAGTCCTGACAACGGCCTCTTAATTATTCACCAAATGCTGCTCAGGTTTCTGCTGCTTTCCCATGCCTTTCTGTTCACTCTGTTTCTTTTTCCTGATTTGCTGAGCTTTTCCAGAATTTTCTGTTTTCATTACTCATTTAGCATCTTTCCTTCATCTCCCACATATTTTCAGCCTTTCTTATCCGCTCAGTGTCCTTCTGATTATTTTCCCTTTATATTTTCTGCGTTCAGCTTGATTTTTACTGTGTTTTACACCTTAGATTTGTCATCTAATATTGTCATGCAAATTTAAATTGAATTTCTACTCCACCTAGAAATTGCTGCTCTTGCTTCAGCATCTTTACCTCATATCTTACCATCACCATTCCATGTGTGAACTTTTCCCATTAGTGTTCTATTGATTTATTCATGTGAATGTTATACTCATTAAGCTGATAGATCTTAGTATGAAGATACCGAACACGCCAATCGAAACACTCCCAAATACAGTACAGTATTTTTGGTTGCAGAGTTAACATCCCTTATTTGACCTCAATTATTTCCCTTAGTCATATGTACAGGCCAAAATTCTCCAGCCGTTCGCTGCCAGTGAGAATGGAGAATTTGGCACTCAGCCAAATCTGTTTATTGCAGCGGGACCGGAGAATCCCAGCTGCGGGTGAGGTCGGTGAATCCGGCACATGGAACAGCACAGCCATACTGTTCCAGGGTGCAAGTTACATTTTCTACTTCAGCCATTATTGTGGTATTTTTGAGTAATGTTACCAGTTTAATGCTATATTAATATAGTTTGGTGATCTGGATGCACACAGATACAAAGGCACATGGGCACACATAGCAACAGGCACATGTTAACACACAAGCCGCTATCATGCCACACATGCACATTGAACATGCAGAGTGAATACGCACACAGTTGTTGTTTGGATCCTGACAATCAGCAAAGGCTGGAGGTTTTCTTCTTTGGACTTTGCATTCACTGCTCTTATATTCAACAACAATGACTTGTGCTAGGCCCCAGAGATTGAAGGTATGACAATTCAGTACAGCCCTGCCATTCTCACCCACCAAACAAAAACTAACTTTTGCAAAGTTTTGTGCCAGCAAGGCCTCACATATGGTACAGCCAGTGTGTATTAGAAACTTGTGGACAGCATGCCCCTAACTTTCCTTTGTGCATTGCTGTGCATTTTGCAAAGTTTGCTCCCCAGAGTCAAAAAAGTGAAAGTGAGCCCTGATTGCAAGAAGTCCCATTTCACACAATCCAGAATCGATGAAGTACCATCTGTCGGCACTGCTGTGTGAATACAGCATTTTCAGTGTCATGTAAAATAGTTTGATATAAAAAATAAATTATTTTTTGTTAGTTTTCTTCCTGCAGCTCTCCATGTTTTGTGTTTTCTGGCCGTACCTTGCCTGTTTTTTAAAAATTCTGATTAACATATTTATTTTTTCTGGGATCTATTTTATATTTTTCTGTTCCAACTTTGTCACTGCCTCCACCATCTGCTTCACTGTTCAGTCAATTTGTTTTCCTAATTTTCTCTCTATCTGTTGCCACTGTTTTCCACTAAGCCATCACTTCCCGGCCCTGGTGCAATGTTTTACTGCACATGCTGCTCTCGCATGCTTGACATTGGCTCAGGTTTCATCGTGCTAATGATAGCAAAGCTGTCAGTGTTTTGGAGTTTCCACACATGCATAGAATAACACAGAAATCCAGAAGTCACAGTTAGTGACGCTACACTTCCCCAGAGCATGCGCTGTTGTGCCCCAGACTATGGATTGACAACTTCCACTCTTTAACCATATCAGTCTCACTGTAAAACACTTTAAATGTTCACTTTATTGAATGAGATGCAACTGAAAAGCTTAAGGCATACTAACTTCAATTACTGCTAAACACTCCCATTGATCCTGTAAAACTGATTTTATATTTGTGGAATGTCAAATTTCTCCATTATGATATAAAAAAACATGGGGATGATTCTCCCAGCTGTGCTGCTAGGTTGGGGCTTGCTCGGAGGCGTCTGGGAAGATAGCGATCGAGGGGTAGGGGGCTATGCAAGACAGTGATGAGGTGTTGCAGTGCTGGCCAGCGTTCGGGCTGGCCAGCAATCGGGAGGCCAGCAGTGCGGGGTTACTGCGCATGCGTCGATCTCCGCGCTGACAGATCAATGCAGTAGCCCGCTCAGTGCTATGCTACCGGCCTCTCCAGTGAGAATAGACCCCCGTCCACAGATTTTTATCGTGATTCACGCTAGGGTTCTCTGTGATGTACAGAGTATGGGAGATACATTTTGAAAATAATCAGTGGGATTTACTCCAGTTTTTATGCGAATTCGGCACTTAGAACTTTTTTTGGAGAATCCCGGCCTACTTGTTTTTAAACTTGTGATTTTTTTTTACTGTTTATTTATATTGATTTTTAGCTTCCGTCTGAATTCAATCATAATAATTTGCTTTGCTAATGACTGTAAAGTCCAGCCCTTTAACTCATTATCCTACTCCAACAAGACAATGCAACAACTAAATCGATCTCTTAATGAAATAGTGGTTATGTGGTTGGCTTAAAACTCAGACTGCAGGAGCCAACACCTTCCTATTTCCTTTTAATGTGAATAAATTTTCTAATTACAGTTGACCAAAGGAAATAAAGAACACAAGACTTGGAAGCGGGAGTAGCTCATTCAACCCTTCCAAGTCTGCTCTGCCATCCAATAAGGTCATGATTGATCTGACTGTGGTCTCGACTCCAAATTTCCACCTGCCCCACACCCTCATAAACCTTTCAGTTTTAAGTGTATTTATTAGTGCCACAAGCAGACTTACATTAACACTGCAATGAAGTTACTGTGAAAATCCCCTAGTCGCCACACTACGGTGTCTGTTTGGTTACACTGAGGGAGAATTTCTTTAGCATGGCCAATGCACCTAGCCAGCACGCCTTTCAGACTGTGGGAGAAAACTGGAGCACCCGGAGGAAACCCACGCTGACACGGGGAGAATGTGCAGACTTTGCATAATCACCAAGCTGGGAATCAAACCCAAGTCCCTGGCACTATGAGACACTGTGCCACCCTTGACCCTCTTGATTAACAAAACCCTATTGAAGATAAAAGCAAATCACTGCACAATACTGCCATCTGAAACGAAAACAGAAAATGCTGGAAAATCTCAGCAAGTCTGTGGAGAAATCACTGATGTTGTTTTGTTTCAAAAACCTATCTAACTTTGCCTTGAATAAATTTGGTGATCCAGCCTCCACTGCTTTCCAGGAGAATGAATTCCACAAACTAACAACTCTCAGAGAAATAAATTCTCCTCATTTCCATATTAAAAGGGAGACCTCTCAATCTTAAACTATGGCTCCCTAGTTCTACTCTCCCCAACAAGAGGAAACAACCTCCCTGTACCCACCGTATCAAGTCTCCTCAGGATCTTATGTGCTTCAATAAGGTCACCTCTCATTCTTTAAACGCTAATGGGTATAGGCCCAATCTGTTCTGTTGGAAGGCTGCTGGAATTAAATTGCAATAGGATTTGAAAAAAAACAGGGTCAAAACAAGTCATAGATCTATCTAGAATTCCTGAGAAACTCATAAATCAAGACAATGAATGGGCTCCCATGAAAATATGGCTATTTGGGTTCTTTGGAAAGGTCAGTGTTTCTCATGGCTACCTGAAAATTCCCTTCCGATAAATACTTTAGAGTAGGTTGGAGGTGAAAATTTAAATCAGACTTGCCTAACAAACCACCTTCCCGAAACCCAGTCAGACGATCTGCTGACCTGCCAAAGGTGAATATTCCTAAGCTTTGGACCCATTAGGGAACGACAAGTAGCTCGTGTGTAAATATAGAGACCTGGATTACAAGCTCGCCTCCCTTTTATTATATTGTGATCCAAAACCTTTAGTACCTCCCATTGAATGTACACTAGCAATCTGTGTCTCTGCTCCTAAACTGTACCAACTCACACTTCTCTGCATTAAATTACATTTTAATCTTTGCTGAAAATGTTATAACCAACAATATTAAATTTCTAGCCTGTCTAAACGTGTACCACATCTGCACTGCCGCTAGAACATTAGATTGCTCTGAAGTTATTAATACTTTAGCATTTTCTAGTTCTGTTTTGAATACTTTGTCCATTCACATACATGCCGGTGAATCTTGAATCCATTTTTTGTAGTGTTTTTTCTTTAGCTCATTTTGATTTTGTTCTTATTTTATTATTTCCTTATTTTTCTCTTGTGGCTCTGCGTTCCCCCTTACCCCCTTTTTAACCTAATGTTTCCCGTCCCCCTGCCACAACTCATTTTATATTTTCCCTTTTTCTATAGACTAATTACTTCCAGTAAAGGCAGTAATCTGAATCCTGTTCAAATGAAGCTCATTGACTGTAAAGGCTACTCCTGCCTTAGGAAGAGTGTGAACAACCAGGGAATTGGAACATCTCCCTCTCTACATTTCCCAGTTCCACCTTCCCACCCATCTCATTTATTCCTCCACCTTGCAGCCAACATCAGTGATTTCCTTCGCTGCAAACCCCAAACAATGTCACCAGAAAAAATTTGCAGGGTTGCAAAGGAAGAGACGAGCTGCTCTTGCAGAAAGCTGGTACAGATACAATGGACGAGATTTTCTGGCTGCACTCACCCCAAAGCCAGAAAATCCCACCCAAGGTCAAAGGATCTTTCCATGGTCCGCTTCTCTGCCCGTTACAATTCCCATGGCGGGCAGGATGGGGAAATTCCCTCCAATTAGTCAAATGGCCACCCTTTGTTCTATAATCATTCTATGATTCCAAGCAATCAAAGATGGCCACTTTCCAGCCTCGAAGGCCGCCAGCAAGCCAAAGCTACATAGCCTGCAAATTAGGCATTTCTGCTCTTTGTCTGGTACACTGAAGCTTCCAAATGGTTCAACAGTGTCACATAGCAGATCCTGTGGAAATGCAGCCAGGGCAATCCAACTAACTTACATTTTAATTAGTCAGAAACACATTCTTCAACCGAGTTAGATTAGAAGAAGTTCCTGGTTCAATTTCATGCTTCACCTCTTGCATCTTGATTGAATCAATAGACAAGCACAAACAGTTCTGGCTCGGCAATACAATCAGATACCTTGGGACATTCCAGTTGTCCACCCCTGCTTTACTTGCTACCAGGGATTTCTGATACCCAGGAGCACAGAACTGACTATTAACTCAAATTTGGCCGGAAGTACAGAAATATGCTAAGGATTAACTTAAAAGCAGAGCCAACTCATGAACTCATCAATGGCCTACCTGTGACAAGAAGCCTTCCTATTCTTGCAAACCTTCTGCCGATTTAAGATAAATAATCTAACTCCATGACTAGTAGTTATTCCACCAATTATAAGAGAAGATAACTGGAAGCAGTTTAGTTGTGCCTTAATTGCATCAACCAAATTAGTTTGATGATATTCATCCAAGTCCAAATTATGCTTGAACAATATTAAATTGCAGGTCAATACAGTTTAAAATATCTTGTTGCAGAATGCTCAAAGAAGAAAAATGATTGTGAAACATCTTTACTTTATCATTATAACCCCATTTTGTTATGGGGTTATAATGATAAAGCTATTGTTTGGCTGTCATTTAGTATTGTCATCGAAAGTCACAGAATTAATTATTTATTTCTTGGTCTAGCGAGATTTTCTTATAAAACAAAACTTTCAATTAAATAGTATGAATTTCAATCTGACAGCAAGATGGTCCAATGCAAAGTAATATGGGAAATAGCAGAACCACAGCATCAAACCTCCCCACTATCTGCATCACTGATATTATACATCATAACGCAGATGGCCTGCCTAGTTCAGACTGCTTTTAAAGATTCAAAACACATATTCTGAATTTTAAGTACAATTGCCAAACAGGAGTTCTCATTGACAGTGTTGCCATAGTAACACAATTAAAATGTGTTTATATTACAATGACTCCCACGCGACGCATGCTATTAAAACTAACTACTTGACTACTTGGTTTTGTATGAAAGGTGCTATTGTTCAACAGGGCTGTATGCAAAGTAAATTTTTTGCACTTTTTAAGTTTGCAGTATTTGATATACATTGAATTCCATTAAATAATAACAGATTCTCTCCTGGTCTCTGAGTCAAT
Source organism: Mustelus asterias (assembly GCF_964213995.1). Taxonomy (NCBI): domain Eukaryota; kingdom Metazoa; phylum Chordata; class Chondrichthyes; order Carcharhiniformes; family Triakidae; genus Mustelus; species Mustelus asterias. Next base: position 32,740,295 of record NC_135817.1, on the reverse strand, counting down.
AAAACATTTAGTATTCTTTTCCTCGCCAAATAGCAAAGGTTCAGCTGTTAATTTTGGCTTCAAGCTGCTAAATGTTTTTGCTGCATTGCTGATCTGCAACTTGGATAATGCAGTATTAGAGACTCATTCTAGTTTCACGCTATAGAGAGAATGTACTTTCAAGTAAGATTACTTTTGTAAGTTACTTTTGTGTTTGCGTATAAAAATGTTATGCATATAGAATCCCTATAGTGCAGAAAGAGGCCATTCGGCCTACCGAGTCTGCACCGACAACAATCCCACCCAAGCCCTATCGCCGTTACCCCACATATTCACCCTGCTAATCCCCCGACACTAATTTAGCAATTTAGAGTGGCCAATCAACCTAACTTAAAGTTCATAACACCTCAAACATCCTTTATTTTATTTCAACCCGAATGTTTGATCTCGCCCTGGATTGAGTATGAAACAAAAAACATGATGGCTGTGGGAGGAAACTGGAGCAGCTGGAGGAAACCCACGCAGACATGGGGAGAACGTGCAAACTCCACACAGACAGTGACCCGAGGCCGGAATTGAACTCGGGCTCCTGGCGCTGTGAGGCAGCAGTGCTAACCACTGTGCCGTCCAAAGTACAACCTTCATTACATGTTCCTGTCACTGAGTCTGAGTTAATATTTTGTACAGGGATCTTTGCTTATTAGTTGTGCAATTAATTTTGGGAAGAATCATTTGAATTTTTATGTCTTGATGTACCATTTATTCATCCAGTACCAATATCGTAAAGTATTACCAACTGTACACCAGAAGATAATGCTTCCCAGCAGGTGTTTTGTTAACATCTGCAGATTTCTTCCTGCTGCTAAAAGTACTTCAAATATGCATTTTAAACAAATTATTAAACCATGAGTTTCCAGATGTGCATGCAATTGCTCTTAGCAATGAGCAGAATTTTTCAATGTAAAACACATGCCTCAATTGAATTGCTGTGATCAGGATATTTTCATTGCACTGTTACTAAAATCTTGGGAATAGAATGAGAATACTCTCAATGAGTACTGTTCAAATCAGAGGGACTTGCAAAATACCTTGGATCCTTTTTTCTCCATTTTACCGTAAACATTTAGCAAAATGAAGGACTGCTGCTTTATATTTACATTTACTTTTTCACTAAAATGACTGAATTGAGGAAAATTTCTCCCATCACATTTAACTATAGGCATGGTAATGTTAATCTCATTGCTCTTGAAATTACACTGTGGAACACTAATATATGAGCATTTAACCTTCAGATATTTAATCTTGGGAAGACGCTGATGCAATCCTAATGTCACTGGACTAGTAATCCAAAGGCTCAGAATGAGGCTCTGGGAACATGGCTTCAAATCCGCAATGGCAGCTGGTGGAATTTAAACTCAATTAATACATCTGGAATATAAAACTTGTCTCAGCAATGGTGACTATGACAACTATTGTCAATTGTTGTAAAAACCCATCTGGATTATTAATATCCCTAAGGGAAGAAACTCTTGCTGCTCTTACAAGATTTGGCGCACATAGGACTTTCGACACACAGCAGTGTGATGGACTCTTAATTGCCCTCCGAAATAGCCGAGCAAGCCATTCAGTTCAAGAGCAATTAAAGATGGACAACAAATACTGGTCTTGCCAGCGACACCGAAACACGTAAAATATTTTTAAATTTATTTTATTAACAAATCATGACGTAATTTCAATAACATTTTATTGTGTTAATGATTGTATATATTGTTCCATTTTACTTCAATCTCAATGCGAATAAAATGAGCAGATATGTACTCAGAGCAGAGCAGTTTTCCAGCACTATGTGAACCTACCGCAGCAAGCAGTGTATGAGCAAGGAACTGAATCTATCCAAAGCAACCTCCTACCCTGTTGCTGTCCATTAAAGCACTTGCTCTGAATCAGAATAGCCTGAAAAACAAAGTCCAAACCATCCTGACATCAGTAGGCAGAAGCTTTGGTAAAACTGAATTACTACTGAGCTTTGATTCCCTCTTATGTTTATCAATGGTCATAGGGAACGACTGACATGGATCATGGAAGTTCCGGATTATGGGGCTTGGAAATATAGTCCTAGCCTAGAACACGGAAGGTTCCAATTACACTTCATTCACACTTGGCTTTTGGGTTCTTTTACATTTTAATTGATGACAATTACATTGTGACAATACTTTACCACAATTAAACTGGGTTATTTTAGGAATAAAGGAGAAGTATTTTTGCCCACTCATTGAACTACAAATAAAAATTGATAATCTTGACAGAGCTATTGCCAGAGCAGGATTGAAATAACTACACCATTTAAAAAATATTATTTATTGAAATGTCGGTGAAGCACCAGTGGCGTAGAGCATCACTGAAGGAAGTATCTAGTTTAGTGCAGACTGACTAAATGTTCACTGGAAAGCTTTAGTCCACATGCTACCTGCAGCCTGTGTAGATTGCAGCAAGGATTGATTAACTGACTATAATGTTGGTATTGACACTCTAGGATTATCATTTAAATGATCTGAGTTTCAGAGTGAACTTCGCCAATATATTCCTTTTTTGGGTACTATCCATTTCCATGGGACTGCAAGTTATAAATAATTTGTTGCAAGATCTGTATTTAATGAAGCAACTAGCTATTTTCTTGTTGCATATATTAATTCAAGCAAAGACCTTGTCATACCAGGGTGCCTCACCACCAATGTCTCCTTCCTGCCTTTGAGCACAATGACTTTCCACTTTGATGTGTCAGAGATCTGGGAATCAGTTATTCGGATTACAGAAGATGTGAACCCATATAGTAGCACAGTGACATTGCACATTTGGACGTCAATATGGTGTGTTAACTCAATTCAAAAAGTAGCCAGAATGTTTTCCCAAGCTGCACCAGGATCCGCCGCATTTATCCCCCATAGATCCACCCCTCCAACCCTTCTCAAATATCTGCATTACAATCATCAGTAAGAGTTTTAACAACGCCAGGTTAAAGTCCAATAGGTTTATTTGGTAGCAAATGCCATCATCAGAACAGAGCTCCAGCAAGGTGGTCCATTTCATTCAGACACATGACTGCCATAGCCTAAAGAGCTTCCGCTTGGGAGAGAAACAGAGTTAATGCTTCAGGTCAATGAATTTTCATCAGAACTAGGAAAAAAGTTTGAAATGTTGGCCGGAATTCTCCGATGTTGTACGCACCGCCACCACTACCAACAAGAACGGAAAATTTGGTGCTCAGCCAAAACACCATTCGCAGCAGTGAAACCAGAGAATCCCAGCTACGGGCAAGGTCGGAGAATTCCAGCTGTGATAGATTTCAAGCAAATGGGAGATGTAAAAGAAAGCAAAAGTGAAGATCCGTGATAGGGTGGCAAATGGGAGAGATTAAATTACAAAGTAGCTGATGGTGCAATGCCAAAGTTAATGGCCGGAATTCTCCCATCCTGTCCGCCACTGGAATTTTAGCAGGCAGTTGCGGACAATGTGAAACCCCATTGACGGTCGGGCGGGCAGGAATTTTTGGCTTTTAGACCAGCGCAGCTGGAGAATTTCGCCCAATATTTCAGGTCATTTTTCCACATCCATTCCATGCCCCCACAGGCCCCTCCTCCTGCCTTCACCCCCCTCGCCTCCCCTCACTGCACCCCCTTCACCTGCTTCAAAACTATTGAATATCTACTTTTCTTAGTTCTGATGAAAGGTCATTGACCTGAAACCATTCTGTTTTTCTCTCCACAGTTGTTGACCGACCTGCTGACTATTCCCAACATTTTCTGCTCTTTTCTCAGATTTCCAGCATCCACAGTGTTTTACTTTATGTAAAATTCACAGTGGGGGCTGTGGTGTACATGTTTAAATTTTGCTTCACATGTGGAAGATATGAAATTAACTGGTTCCCGAACACCACTGCACAGTGACTAATTACAAATATGTCCAAACTTATAAAAGGTTATCAGACAATTCAGAAACATGGACAATAGCAATCTGAATTAATAAACTTAAGTATAACCATGAAGTTATTCCACCTGCTATGCTGTTGACATAGGTATAATCTTGCTATTCTGTTCATCACTAATGGACAACTAAGATTAGACAACAGGATCAGATGTTCTTTCCATTCAAAGTACCATATGTGCTGAAAGGTGAATAGTCTGTAGGAAAAGTGATGTAAAATATCATCAGGGTGAATAGACTTAAGCTAAGTGACTTTACGCATCTACAGTCTGACCATACTCCCAGGTAGGACAATAGCAACACGACAATTTCCTCATCTTCTCTGCCACTACAACTGGAAGATGGTGTGACCAAGTATGTTAGATAATGAGATTATTTAAGAAAATAAAGGGGGTGGCTGGATTGAAATATATAAGATCCTGTGGAGTCTTAACAGGGTGGACTTCAAAAGGATGTTCCCACTATTGTGACAATCTAGAACTGAGGGTCACAATCTAAAACTAAGGGGCCACTCATTTAAGATGGAAATGAGGAGAATTTCTTTTCCTTCCAGAGAGTTGACAGTCTTTGGAACATTCTTCCTCAAAAGGCAGTAGAAGCAGAATTTTTGAACATGTTTAAGGCAGAGCTAGATGGATTCTTGATTAACAAGGGGGTGAAAGGTTATCGGGGATAGGTAGAATATGGAGTTGAGATTAAAATCAGATCAGCTATGATCTTATTGAATTAGGAGCAGTTTTGAAGGATCTAGTGGCCTACCCCTGCTCCTAATTTGTATGTTTGTCAAATTATTTAAAGAAACATAGAGAACAAATGTACACTTCACTCTCATTTAGCTAATAAATAAATATAACTGTCATTGTTCCATTAACTTCAGTTAAGTTGTCAGACTGAACTAATTAAAATCTTCTATCAATGAAGATGAAAGCATATTGCCTTAAGCGAAGGACATATCGGAAACCCTCAAGATTCATTACTGACGATTTAACATTGGAGCCAAATAAGGCTCGAATCCAATTCTTTGAAAATATTTTCAAGATGGTGATTATGAATAAGTCCAATTCAACTAACTCTGGTCATTTTTGTTTTGTCTGAATGCCTTTAGGGAAGGAAGTCAGAACAAAAGCTGAACAGTTCTGATTTGCACACCAAACCCTGGATTAAAAGGAATGTTATTGCAGCAAGTGGTGTGAAGTTGAGCATCCTTTTAAACGTTGCAGGCCCCACGGCTAGTGGAAATCTAAAAGGGGAATAGTTGAATTTGAAACAAAGTCGTTACTCCTTGGCAGTTGCACTTCAACTGCGTTATGTTGGAGGAATGCATCAGCTTCACCAGTTTATAGTACCCAGATGTATACTTTGGCAATCAGAGTATCACTGCTGTTAAAAGCAGTAGCAAGGTTAATATTAAAGCAAATGAACACTACAGAGTTCAAAGGCAGAAGGCTGTCTGGAAATCTCACCTTTGTAGTACAAATGAGTATCAAAGCAGTGCATACTGAACACACAGTCAAAACTCTTTGACCTGGATTTGCAAACTGCAGAGCTTCCAGTAGCCCTTGTAAAAGCAAAATAACCATTCACGCTGAACAGCCAGAACATACTTCAATGAGTAGTCTTGGTTAAACAGCAGATGGATATATTTTACCTCCCATCCCTTTATATTTTACCCCCCACCCCTTTATGACTGGAATGTTTTTTAATAAATGGATATGCTATTCAGAGCAAAGGAAACTAGCTTAGTAACCAACCTTCATTAAGTAGAAAAAAAATCCCAAGAACCGAATGGCAGAATGATATCCATCTATGAGTACTTACCTGTGATGTGACAAATATGCTTCATTATTACTGTCATATGTTATGTTCTCAAATAATGGCAATGTGCCGCCATGGCTCTACTGACACTCATGTTGCTCAAAGGCTTTTATTTTATTCTGGTAGCATTGATGTTGAAATTGAAATGGCTCAGCAGTAGTAATAACACAATGAATACTGGAATAACGTCACATCTGGTATTACTGTGTTGAAAGCTTCAAGAAGTTCTAGTTGTAAAGATTTCAGAGTTGTGTTGCTTGCCACACATTTAATTGTTATTCAGTGGAGGGCAAAAATAAAAAAGAAAATTCAGGCAGAAACTGACAAAAACAGTCAGCACACATGGGTTTGATTGGATTCTTTGTGACTCCCTGCTGACACGCTGTGGTCTCAGCCATGGTAACACTCTCCACTCTGAGTCAAAAGGTTGCGGGTTCAAGTTCTACTCCAGAGACTTGAGCACAGAAGTTTAGCCTGACACTCTATGTCTGTGTTGAGGGAGTGCTATACAGTTGAACACAATACAGACAATACTACACTTAAATTTGGGACAAGCAACGCAGCTCAGAAATATTTACAAAAAGGACTTCTTGAAAGCTTTTGTAATATTAGATGCGACATTACTCCAATATTCACTGTGTTATTGCTGCTGCCAAAGCATTTATATTTCACCATCAATGCCATAGAAGCTACATTAATCAAATAAAAACCTTCAACTCTACTGACAGTCATGTGTGTTAATATGCCTGAAGCTCAAGGTAAATATTCTCTCAGATTCCAAGAAATCATACTGTTCATAATAATAATCTCACTGCAATGCCACTTTCACCAGGGGAACACTACTATTGCTGCACACTACTCCCAATATATAACTTATTATTGCAAAATTGCCAAATATCAAATATCAAATAAAGTTGCTTGATAGATTTTATATCACAGTTTAAACTCTACTTCTGGAGAAACTATTTTAATCAGGTCATGCTTCTTCACAAATGTATTTATATAGCATAAATAACCAGCTCTATAGATTGCTCATCCTTACGAGATTGTTTGTATTGTCTTATGACTGCCTTATTATAATAGCATCTGCCTTTTGCTTTAAATTGGATATTGTATTCCAAATTGCTTTCCTCTCACCCACCTTCTCTCTCGGAGGAAGGAACAGTCTAAGCCCCAGGCTTCACCACAGTCACTGTTGGTGCCAATTTGTGACTGATTGTCAGAAGACACATACTGTGCGGGGAGATATGCGAGTTGCTAAATTTTCAATTCCTTTAATCACCAAATTAAAACATCTCTCCATTTTGTATTAATCCACCGAGCATCCTTTGCACAATCTTTGTACCTCCTCCACATCTGACAAAATGCATTAAAGTGACAAGCAGCCCTGATACTCTTAACTTGTGACCTGCCACCCAGGAATTAAGAGCTGAAGCTTTGGAGCTAACAGGCCACACAATACTTACTCCCACTTCATGCAGTATTAGACATATCCCCCTTTTTTTGTTTAGGCAATCTCTTATTTGTGAGAACCTAACTGAATGCGCGACGAAAAACCATCCGGATCAGTTAGGATTTTCCAAACTTGATGGCAGGTTAAACTTTTGACTTTTCTCCAGTATAGATTTTGCAAACTTTTTTTGAAATGTATAGGAGCGCAAAATACTTCTTTGCTGTCTTTTTAGCTACCGTTTATAAAAAATACATGTACTCCTTTAAGTTGCTGTAACACGGCTCTTGAATGAAATGTAAAACCAGCTTTAACTGGTCCAGTCACAGCCTAAAATACTTTTCACTACTCTGCTAATTCATGAAGAGCAGGTGGCTGTCTCCATTCTGCTATGTCTGGGCATTACTATAACATTAAAATAAAACATGACCTTTCCGAGCACATAGTTGGGACTGTTGTTTCCTGATATATATTTCCAGTAACTGGCACTCGGCTGTACATGTCCAGGTAATCGCCAAAGGCCAACTTTGCAACAAAGCCGGTGGCTGCTGTTTTCCATCAACGCCGCTTAATTTTGCAGGAGATGGCCATCCGTCTATTCCCCAAAGTGTTCTGTGCACTCAGAGAGCTTTCCCTGTAACTGGAACAGCCCATTGTACAGCAAATTCATTTTACACCACCCTGTGTCGCTAAGCGCTCTTAACGCCTTGAGTTCTGAGCTATATACATGTTCTTTTTTCTCTGTTCCAGTTCCCTCAAAGCCAGTCGGCATTGAGTTACTAATAACTAAATTGGATCGGAACATCCGGAGTAACGGAGCGTGTTGCAGAGGAAATACGAAAATAATAAACAATCATACATCGGTTCTATTTCTGATGCAGAAACGCAAGAGTGAACCTTAGGCGATTATCACATGTGGTGAAGAGTTTACAACCGAGTACCGACCAGACATCAATCAAACATGGACTGGGACATCCTGCAACTGGAGGGCAGCCTCTGGAGTAAGTAACCGTCCCCAGCCACCCAGCCCAATTCATCAGGATTTAGCCCAACCCAATCTCACTTCCCGTACAGCTCACTTTCCCCAGAGTTCTAATCCCGCAAAAATCCAGCCTTGAAATTGATCCCTCTGCAGAATCAGAGGCTGGAAAGAATGAGGGAGCTTATATCCTGACAGCCTTTGCTGCCATTCTCCTCTCTCCCCGCCCCACTGCCTGATTTTGGAGGAAATAATCCTTTATTTTTTTTCAGCGTTTACTGCTGCTGTTAAATCCATCCTCGCAGCAGCTGTTACTCCCATCCCAGGTTGCTCTGGTTAACTTGACCCGCAGTCTGTGAACTGACTGGTCGGAACATTGTGCAGTCTACCTCCAAAAGTGGAAAGGAAAGAGATCAGCAGCCTGTCTGCTCCAACCTAAAACCATGGGGAGGAGTCCCAGCAGCAACAAATGACCATTGATGCCTGTTCCCACTGAGCATCAGTCCCTGGGTACCACTGGGACCAGATACACACATCCCACCAAGCACACACCCACAGTGTGTCATATCCACACAAGAACGTATTCACAAAGTTGGAAAGTGAAGGTGGGATTTTATTTTTTTTGTCAAGCACAGTGCCACGGTGCCTTTGTAACCTAATCCCACTGGGATCTCTTTCCAGCTCTGGCTATTTAAAGCAACAGCACCGCCTGCTCTCACTGTGAGCAACCTAACCACAAGAACAGCCCCGGGGAGCAGCCCGGTCTTATCCCCCACTCCTGGGTCCCCCCCTGCCAACCAGCCACCAGGCTCCCGCTGCCAACTCTGCCCCTGCAACTTCTAAAAGTAATGTGCCAGCCAGCCAGCCGCTCCCCAGTCTCCAGCACTGCAGTTATTTTAGTGCAAAGGAAAGTTAGAGTTTTTTTCTCTCTTGTTTCTAAGCCTTTTACCCTCCTCCTGGGGTCACGTTAACCGCCTCCCTCCCAAATCAAACACAATCAGCAACAGTAAACACAACAAGCTTTCCACTTACCCGTTCGAGTTTTAATAATCTCGTTAAACTCGTCTCCAACCCCGGCCGAGTCGTCTCTGGCACTGTCGGGACGCCCAGCCTCTGCCATGGCTGTGTGTGTGTGTGCAAGGTGCTGCCGCTGCTTGTTCTGGGGCTGCAGGCACAGAGAGGGGGATCTGTGAGAAAGCCAGGGTCCCCCGGCCTCAGCTCCCTCCGTTTGTGTGTGTGAGTGAGTCAGAGCCCCAGGCAGCGGCTGTGAGGAGGGCAGTCTCAACACGGGGCAGCTTCCTCCCCCTCCCCACCCCACTCACACACACAGCAGAGCTAAGCTGAGCTGTCACAACTTCCAACAGATCCACTTCAACAGGTGTGTGCCACTCACTCTCTCTCTCTCTCTTAACTCCACCCCCCACCTATTCCCAAATAGATCCTCTCCATAAAAGTGAGGAGCAGCCCAGCCCCAGTGCAGGATGAGCCGAGGAAAGCCGATACCTCCATCAATCAGGCGAGGCTGCAAGGATTGCTCTCCTGACACTGACCCGGTTTCACAGTGCCGGCATTTAAACAGACAAGCGACAAGCTCTCCCGACCGTCTCCTCTGTCTCAATGTAACATTGCCCCCTGCTATCGTCAGAATCTTTCTTATTTATTTAAGAAGTTGGGGAAACATACAAACCACAATCTGCTGTAAAGTCTACAGTCACCTGCAAATCTAAAATGGGGCTTGCATCAAACTCATCAGAAAGATTTTTCAAAGGCTAGTAAAATTAAAAAGGACAATTCATTCATATGGTAACTTTTCTTCTTTATGCTGAACAACGAGTTAAAGGAAAAGTCGATTTTAAAATTCTCATTCTGGTCCAACCCTACAGCCTCCAATTCTTGCTTCTTATCGAGTCATACGCCAGAACTCAACTACTTCGCCCGCATCTGAATCGGAGCGGGTGGGGGTCCGACAGCGGGAATCTCCGGTGACCTTGGGTGGGAATTTCTGGTCTTGCCCGAGAGAGGCTGTAAAATCCCACCCATAGAGTCATAGAGATTTACAGCACGGAAACAGGCCCTTCAGCCCAACTTGTCCATGCTGCCCTTTTTTTTAACCACTAAGCTAGCTAGCCCCAGTGGCCTGCATTTGATCCCTCTATACCCATCTTACCCATGTAAATATCTAAATGCTTTTTAAAAGACAAAATTCTACCTGCCTCTACTACGACCTCTGGCAGCTTGTTCCAGACACTCACCACCCTCTGTGTGAAAAAATTTCCCCTCTGGACCCTTTTGTATCTCTCCCCTCCCACCTTAAACCTATGCCCTCTAGTTTTAGACCCCTACCTTTGGCGAAAAAGGTTGACTGACCTATGCCACTCATTATTTTATAGACCCCTATAAGATCACTCCTAAGCCTCCTACAGGCCAGGGGAAAGATGTTTCAGTCTATCCAGCCTCACCTTATAGCTCAAACCATCAAGTCCCAGTACCATCCCAGTAAATCTTGTCCATCCATTCCTGTTATCCTGAATCCCCTCATTGGTGGTCGTGCCTTCAGCCACTGGTTTGATTTGATTTGATTTGTTATTGTGTAGCGGGTCTGTTTCCTTTACTCCACTCACAGGCTGGTATCGGTGTGCAGCAGTACCTGTAGGGTCTCTTTCCAGCGGGCTCTGAAACTTCAAAGCCGAGGAACGCCGCACTGGGGCAGTTTCCGCCGGTGAGAGAGCGCTGGGCCAGGCTCACTGTTTATACTTAACCAGTGACCTGGACCTTATTCCACACCAGGTATCCTGACCACCACCAACGCCTGGGTGATTCTCTCTCTCGTTGGTGGAGCAAACGGCCACCCTGTAACCACCTCACTCAGGTAGTTTCCACGAGAGAAAGAAAGAGGGAAACTGCACTGTTTATCCCTGACCAGTCGTTTCCCCCGAGTGAGCGTTTTCGAGGCGCTCAGATCACCCTTGGTTCTAGACTCCGGATTTACGGTGAGAGCCCTTGAAATTGTGACCCCGCCAGAGTACACGGATGAGAGAACAGAAAAGCAAGACGAGCTCCAAACGGGTTTCAAAGTTACAATAATTTATTCAAACAGCAAATCAACCTTCCCAACACCACACCATACAAAAGCTTATACTTTAAACTATTTTCTAGGGGAGAAAACACTATTGGCACAACGTAAATTCTTACTTTTATACAGTCTTATCACACTTAACTTCACTAAACACCACCCCCTTTCAACCCTCGTCCTCTATCTTATATCGGGAACTTCAGCCGGCGGAGGTACTTACAACTTTGAGAGCGGCTTTACTTGTCTTGATGCGAGTCCAGCTGGCGGGCAGGAGCAGGTACACGTAGTGCGAGAGCTGAAGAGCTAGGTGCCAGGAGGAAGAGGCGAAAAGCTAAGAGAGCACACATCGGGAGCGAGAGAGAGAGAGTGAGAGCCAGAGCTTGCTTGTCCCTTTTTAAAACCTCACCAGTGATTCTCTCACATAAAACAGTTTCTGATCACTGGTAGTTTCGATCGCCTGGAACAAAGGGCTGGAACTGTTGGGGCTGCCCTTAATCGATATTCTAATGTCTTTTAAATGTTTTCTGAATCAGCCTGATTGGTATCCCATCAGCGAGATGGGTCTTAATGTTGTCCGTGGATGGACTGATCTCTGTTCTCATTGTCTTGCTGCTGGGCTATTTACTCCTCGTCTGCTGGCCATGGTTTCTCCTTTATTTCCTGTTGATTAGATCATCCCTGTCTCGACCTTCTCGTTATTCCCAGCCTCTTGCATATTCATGTGGTTGTAAAGGTCCTGACAGCCAGCCAGCCATTTTCCTTATCCCTGGGTTCTTTAATCATGGAGGATTTGCCCCAAAACTTACAATTGTTACAGATATTAGGAGAAAATGAAAAGTATTGTTTTTTGCACGCTATACAGAAAAAGCATACCATACATCGAGAACTCACCTAATGAAGGAGCAGCACCCCAAAAGCTCATGATTCCAAATAAACCTGTTGGACTTTAACCTGGTGTTGTGAGACTTCTTACCATACATAGAGAAGGAAAGGAGAGGGTGCAAAATGTAGTACTACAGTCATAGCTAGGGTGTAGAGAAAGATCAACTTAATATAAGGTAGATCCATTCAAAAGTCTGATGGCAGCAGGGAAGAAGCTGTTCTTGAGTCGGTTGGAACGTGATCTCAGACTTTTATAACTTTTTCCGATGGAAGAAGGTGGAAGAGAGTATGTCCGAGGTGTGTGTGGGGTCCTTGATTATGCTGGCTGCTTTTCTGAGGCAGCGGGAAATGTAGACAGAGTCAATGGGTGGGTGGCTGTTTTGCGTAATGGATTGGGCTTCGTTCATGATCCTTTGTCATTCCTTGTGGTGTTGGACAGAGCAGGAGCCATACCAAGCAGCGATATAACCAGAAAGGATGTTTTCTATGGTGCATCTGTAAAATTTGGTGAGCATCGTAGCAGACATTCCAAATTTCCTTCATCTCCTGAGAAAGTAGAGGCATTGGTGGGCTTTCTTCACTATAGTGTCAGCGTGGAGGGATGAGGACAGGTTGTTGGTGATCTGGACAACTAGAAACTTGAAGCTCTCGATCAATTCCACTTCATGAATGTAGACAGGGGCATGTCCTCCACTACGTTTCCTGAAGTCGATGACTATCTCCTTGGAGAAGCATTTGGCAAGAACTATGGAATAGGCAATGGAAGAGGCATCGGGGGCTTGCAGAGTTTAATTTTCAAACTGGATAAAAGCAAACTACTGTGGACGCTAGGATCTAAAACCAAAAAAGAGAAAATGCTGGAAAATCTCAGCAGGTCTGGCAGCATCTGCAAGGAGCAAAAAGAGCTGACTTTTTGAGTCCAGATGACCCTTTGTCAAAGCTTTGACAACGGGTCATCTGGTCCTGAAAAGTCAGCTCTTTTATCTCCTTACAGATGCTGCCAGACCTGCTGAGATTTTCCAGCATTTTCTCTTTTAATTTTCAAACTGCTTTGTTAAAGAATGGTTGTTAAAACATTTGTTGAAATGCACTGGTTACTTTGGGTTATTGTTTGTGTTGAACTTGATGGCAGATCAGATGGCTTTCAGGAATATGTGTTATGCCAGGAATTGCAAGGCCAGGTATAGAATCTATGAATCCAATGTCCCTGCAGTTCAATTTGGGAAAAGAGTGTTTAAAAAGCTGAAGCACCCAACTTTAAATATTTTCTTCTGTACAGGCAAGCATGGAACTACCATTTTATTCCAAAACAATGGACTTTTGGTTATGCACAAGTGTATTGCACGTAAATGTTGAAAAATGTAAACTGCCTCTGGAAACTACACACACTGTGCATTACATACATCGAACACACACATGGACAATGGTGTCCTGGCCTATCTGCCAATTTCCAACATCTGGTAGTCTTGTGATTGCCTCCTGAACAAGGTTACTCTGTGGATTTGGATGGGACTTCTCAACATAGTGGTACAGTGATTAGCACTGCGGCATCGCAGTGCCAGGGACCCGGGTTCGATTCCGGCCTCGGGTGACTGTCTGTGTGGAATTTGCATGTTCTCCCCGTGTCTGCGGGTTCCTCCGGTTTCCTGCCACAGTACAAAGATGTGCAGGTTTGGTGAATTGGTCATGCTAAATTGCCCCTTGGTGTCAGGGGGACTAGCAGAGTAAATACGTGGGGTTATGGGGATAGGGCCTGGGTGGGATTGTTATCGGTCGGCTCAATGGGCCAAATGGCCTCCTGCACTGTAGGGATTTTTCTATTCTAACATCCAATATTTGTCTGGATCTGAAGGAGATCTTAGGCACTTTCAGTCTAGAATTAAGCAGGGGAGGTGTGAGCCATCAATAAGAATCACCCTTTTCTTCATCTCATTGTTATCCTTACTTGCATTCTCATGCAGAGGCAGAGTATTGATGGCACTCACATAGAATATAATATCTTGGCTCCTTTGATTCTGTTAGAAACTATTCTATCACAAAAACATTGTAACACATCTTTCTCTACTTTTTCATTTGGCTCCTTCCAAAATGAGTCTGTGTCATCTGGTGCTAGCTAGGACCCAGACACTTTGCAGGAGGTTGCATCACACATTCTGCCATTATTTAAACACATCATAGATCCCAGCACCTGGGGCATTTTGATGACAAATTTATTTTGAAAACACTGGGTAAAGCATCCATCACTTGTGAAGAGGAACAAGTTAAGATCTTAATCAAGGAATTGCAATCTACTATATGGGCAAAAGATTGTTACCTTTCCTTCAGAAGGGAAGTGACTGATGAGCAAAAGATCCTCAATATATCTTTGAGACAGTGTAGCATTGTGAGAAAATGTGTGGCCATAAATCTCTAATCTCGCAGGAGCAAAGTGCAAGGAATCGGCACAACTGCACCACACTATGGAGCAAGACGCAACCTCAAAGTCATCTGCTGCACAGCTTCTGAGGACAAGCAGGCCAAGCTCAAGTGGAAGAAATGGAGATGCAGTTTCCTTACAGGATGACCAGATGTCCAGCTTGCCCCATCATGTATCAACTAGTAGGAAGGCACTGGCAGCAGCTACTTGCTGCATCAAAAGTTATCTCCCCTATTTCAAAATGTAGTAGAAGTTTGAACATATGGCCAGACATCTGTTTTACCAGATAGCTTCATTATGAATGCCTAGCTCAGCTCCAAAAGGGCCTAATAGATTCAGCAGGGCGATGTTTACACAACCTGAAGGAGAGTGCTAGCTTTATTTGATTAACAGATTTATGAGGTTGTAATAAGTCAATATTTCTTTGATGTGGCTGTTCAATGTTCTTTATTTGGACAACATTAAGAAGTGTTAAGAGGTTTAAACTATATGAATTGCTTAGGTGGGCATGGATCAGCATCCATGTCGCACCACCAGTCAGTGCCTGGTAAAACCTGGGGAAACCAATGATCCAACAAACAAACCAAATTCAGCAAGCTCAGGCTTCAAGAATCCCGGTATCACCACATCTAAAACTGCCAGCAATATGAATTCCTATAGATCCCTCACCATCAGACCTGCATTCTTAACACTGCAACTCAACGTTGAAGTGCTAGCTGCTGCCAAACGACAAATACAGTAAGGAGTTTAACAACACCAGGTTAAAGTCCAACAGGTTTATTTGGTAGCAAACGCCACTAGCTTTCAGAGCGCTGCTCCTTCGTCAGATGGAGTGGAAATCTGGCAGATTTCCACTCCATCTGACGAAGGAGCAGCGCTCCGAAAGCTAGTGGCGTTTGCTACCAAATAAACCTGTTGGACTTTAACCTGGTGTTGTTAGACTCCTTACTGTGTTTACCCCAGTCCAACGCCGGCATTTCCACATTAAAACGACAAATAGTCAGCACTCTCACTCAGCAACACTCAATTAACGTGATCTGTATCTAAGAAACGCACATCCCAGCTGATGAAGATGGGAGATATATGATTGATGGCTTTAAATAGATAGAATCCTACAGTGCAGAAGGAGGCTATTCGGCCCATTGCGTCTGCACCAACCACAATCCCACCCAGGCCCTATCCCCATAACCCCATGCATTTATCCTAGCTCATCCCCCTGACACGAAGGAGCAATTTAGCATGGTCAACTCACCTAACCTGCACATCTTTGGATTGTGGAAGGTAACCAAAGCACCGGAGGAAGGTAGGTGGCACATGGGCACAGTGGTTAGCACTGCTGCCTCACAGCGCCAGGGACCCAGGTTCAATTCCTGGTTGGGTCACTGTCTATGCGGAGTTTGCACGTTCTCCTCGTGTCTGTGTGGGTTTCTTCCAGGTGCTCCAGTTTCCTCTCACAGTCCAAAGATGTGCCGGTGAGGTGGATTGGCCATGCTAAATTGTCACTTTGTGTCAGGGGGACTAGCTAGGGTAAATGCATAGGTATATGGGGATAGTGCCTTGGTGGGATTATGGTCAGTGCAGACGTGATGGGCAGAATGGCTTCCTTCTGCACTATAGGATTCTATGATTCTATCTATGAAACCCACGCAGACACAGGGAGAGTGTGAAAACTCCACACAGACAGTGACCCAAGCCAGGAATCGAATCCGGGTCCCTTGCACTGTGAGGCAGCTGTGCTAACAACTGTGTCACTGTGCTGTCTTTTGACCTGATATTCCATGCTACTCATCCAAACATGGGTTGGCCACATATGTTCAATTGACCACGAGATACGTAGCATGCCTCTCTTCCTCTGAACACATTGATATCATCAAGCTTTGGGCCTTGAAGATAGTAAATGTCCATAAGGTCTCCCCACCCCCCACGTCAGCTGAGATAAACAGGTTCTTCCTACCATATCACACCCAGCTTTTCACATCCAAGGTTTCAACAGCCATCACACAGACTGGGGTTACGATGAGATTGATGCTGATGGCGCAAAACTTGCAAATTGGGCCACACAGCCTGTCTTCAATTTTATCCATGACCCCAAACAGCCGGTAACTTTCCATTCTGCAAGATGGAGATGTGAATACTCACCTGACATTTGCGAGGTCAGCTCAACACATGGCAACCCACTTCCAACACCATGCCAAGTCTGCTACCAATCATCACCAGCTCAAAGAAACAGTGGAACCTATGCAAGGACAACTGGGAGAAATACCGCAAGGCACTGGAACAAAGTACGGTAACAATACCATGTTGCCATACCTCATAGAGTAGGTATACAGTCACTTCTGCAAAGCCATCTACAAAGCAGCCACCAAATCCATCCCACGGGCATATCACCCAGTGTCCAGCCCCTGTCTCAGAGGAATGGGCTTTTCTCCTTCAATACTATGAGGAAACTAGTGACCCAGATGTAGCTGATCACTTGTTTTCTTTGGACTCTGCTGGCTGAGCTAGATAGGAAGAGAACACCAAAAAACCTGAACTTCACCCATTCCAGCCAGAAAGTTCCTATGCCACCTTGGAGTAGCCCAGCAACCAGTAACACCAAGATGACTATCTATAAATGCCAACAAGGTAACGACCCATCTTCTCCATATGGGAAAGGCATCTCTTGAGAAAGAAATCACAAAAAAGACTGATTACAATTTCAGATCATGCCCTGACCCTTCACTGCAGTGGATCAAGCCTGGCACTGCTGCCGGCAATTACAACATCCTTCCTGAGTTCCTCAAACACTTTGGCTCATGTGCCTAATTCCTGGCTCATTTCCTCACAATGGTTACTGGTGAAGGAAGATTGCCTAAACCTTGGCACATGTCCAAAGTCATTGGTCTCCCAAAACCAACAAAAGACCCAAACTTAAAGACCCTTTAAGCTACCATTCAACATCTCTGCTCTCTGAGTGCTGCACTGCCTTAGAGTATCATCTTACAGCGGATAGAACCAGAGTTGGAGAAAATCTTGAAAGCTGAAGAAGCAGGCTTTTGGTGAGGAGTGAAGAACATGCGACCAGATCCTATCCCTAGCCACCTTCATTGAGAATATCTTTGAAAATAAACTCAAAACAGGCACTGTCTTTCTCAATCTCACTGCAGTATATGACACTGTCTGGCACATTGGTTTCCTTGTTATAATCTCTTGAGTCTTCTCTCTGTGGCTTACTGACATCATCAAGCTATTGCCCGGGATAGACTGTTCAGGGTGCACATGGTGATAAGATATGCGCCTGGAGGAAACAGTCCAGCGGGCTTCCCCAGTAGTCTGTTCTAGCCCCAAACCTTTCCAATCTCTATATCAATTATCAACCTCCAGCCCTATCTTAGAAGTTCATCAATGCTGACAATATCTGCAGTGCCTCTCAGACTTTAACATTCTCTAAACGAGAGGCTACGCTAAACAACAATGTTGCAAAGCTGGCCAATCACTGCAAGACATGAAGCTTTCAGCTCAGCAGCAACAAAACAGTCTCAAATATATTCCACCTTCACAATGCCAGTGCCAAGAGAGAACTCAAGACCTCTTTGAATGGCAAGAGACTGAATCACAAACAACATCCCATTTATCTTGATGTTACCCTTGACCGAACACTTACAAAAAACAGCTGAGCAAGATGGCAGCAAAGATCAAAACTCAAAACAACCTCCTCAGCAAACTTGCTGGCTCTTCATGGGGTGTAGATGCTCAACCCTTAAAGACCTCAGCTCTAGCCATTGTTCACTCAACTGTCGAGTATTATGCACCAGTTTGGTACAACTCATCCCATACCAGTCTTGGAGGTACCTAGCTCAACACAACAATGCATAATCTTGGGTATCCTCCAATCAACTCAAGTCCCTTGACTCCCAGTCCTGAGCAACATCCCAGTCCCTCACATAAGGAGGGAGATTGCAACAAGAAAGCACCTGGAGAGGGTTTACGTCAACCTAAGCCTGCCACTACACAAAGATATTACCAATCCACCTGCTCCCAATCACCTCCCATCAGGTCAGCCTGTCTGAATATGACCACCGTGCTGAGGAATAACAGCAGAGGCCCCGTGGAAACAGGAATGGAACCACCATGCCACCATTAAAAAACACCTCTTCATCATAGATCCCACAGCCCACCCACCCAGCTTCAACCTGCCATGCCAACGTTGGGCACTCCTGATCCGTTTCCACGCTGGCCAAGGCCTTTGTGCAGCAAATCGGCACAAGTTGAACTTGTAGGAAACCTGGACTGCAGCTGTGGTGACCCCAATCAGTGACTCACATTATTGAAGACTGCCTCCTAACAAAATTTAGCAGAGGACTCAGAGAGATCTATTCAGCCATTGTGGAATGTATTGCCTGGTTTGGTGATTACTACATAGGCAAAAAAAAAATGATAATATGAATTATTCTGGTTGATGTATACTTTACCAGATGACAAGATTGGCAATTCTTTTCAAAGGAGATTTTCAAATCCTGTTTGCTTTTGTGTCAGTTACAGCAGCATTTTAAAGACTTGCCATTCTTGACAACGGGTCATTGGTTCTGTACATTGTGGAGCTTGGGAGAGTGGGTATGGACGATGCATTGAGAGGAATGGACATGGCATGGGAGTTATGGAAGGGTCACAGAGGTATGAAGGGAATATGAAGGGGCACAGTGATATGAGGAGACAAGGAGGGGGCAGTAAGGACATAAAGGAGAATGGGAGTAGGGGTAAGAGGGGTGAGTTGTTAGATCTAGGAGCCTTAGCAATCATGTATAGGGCTGGGACAATGTCCCAGCAATCCAATGCGGCATTCCAGCCATCCACCCTGCCACCAGCGTGCCTTCATTGCTGACGGGAGCCTGCTTTGGAAGGCGGAATTCCAGACTCCAGCCTGCCCCAACTGCAGGAGACCAAAATGTTATGACTTTCAGAAGTTGGGGACATGACATCCTTAAATAGCCCAACTCATGATTCCCAACTCTGAGGGAAAACTGGCTCACAGTTTCCAATTGTGGTGAAGAACATGGCCAAAGTCTATCAATACAAAATAGTCACCAACAACCCAACAGGGAATTCAGGAGAAACTTTTTTATCCAAGGAATAGTGAGAATGTGGAACATGGTACTGCAGGCAGTGGTTGAAGCAAATAATAAGGATGCATTTAATCAGAAGCTAGAGGTGCATATTAAGGAGAAAGGAATAGTGGTCGTGATGGTAGATTTAGAATGAGGAAAGATGGGAGGAGGCTTGAGTGAAGCATAAATGCTGGTCTGGACTGATTGGGCTGAATGGCCTGTGTCTGTACTGTATATCCTCTGTAATCCTATGTAATGGCGTTGCAGTTTAAACCCCAATTTGGCAATCTAAGAGGCACTTTGTGCTTACAGTATTTGGTGAAAGTCGACACCACCAAGTTTCGAACTTAGCTTGGAATTTATTTTGCTGTGTTGTCAATGGAAATTCTCGATGTTGGAATGTTTTACATAAAGAAAATATCTCTTCAGATGTAAAGAACACATTCAATTGTTGATATTTCCCTGAATTAATTTCACTTTCCCAGAATTCTGTTTCAAATAAGTGAAACTAAATGGGCCACAGTTGTGTGAGAACCATGGAATCCCTACAGAAGGAGAACATTAGGCCCATCGAGTCTGCACTGACTCTCCGAAAGAACATCCTACCCATCCCCATAACCCTGTGTATTTACTATGGCTAATCCACCTAACCTACACATCTTTGGACACCAAGGAGCAATTTAGTATAGCCAATCCACCTAACCTGCACATCTTTGGACACTAAGGAGCAATTTAGTATGGCCAATCCATCTAATCTGTATATCTTTTGAAGAGAGTGGAAGAAACACAACTCATAGGATTGCTAAGAGGAAGCAAGACGTTAAGCTCTAAATAAAAAATATTACACAAATTTCACCAATAAATTTCCAACGCTTTATCTATCCTTAATTGAAAACAAGATTTTCTGATCATGTAGGTTGTGGTGTTGATGTTCGGAGACTTAATGCACTTGGGTATCACTGACTCTAAATTGGACACTTGCAATATTTACCCACTGCTAAAAGTTCTGTGCCTTTCCCAGTTTATGCCTCTCCTGCACAGGAAAAGTGAGGAAAATGCTGCCCCTTCCAAATATGGCATCTTTCCTCTGCTTCCTGTTCCCCCTGCTCTAACTTGGAAAGTTCAGTTGCATAGAAGTTTAATGCTCTAGTCATGCTCAAGAGCAATTTACAAGGCCAGGTTCGACATGTCTGCTGATGACACCCAACTCTAACTCACCACCATATATTTTGACCCTTCTGCTCTGTTTAACTTGTTAGGCAGTTTAACTGGCATCCAGTACTGGATAAGAAGAGATTTCTTCAATTGAGAAGGACATTGCCTTCAGTTGCTGCCAAAACTATGTTCCCTGTCTATCAACACCATCCGTTTCCCTGGCAACTGTTAGGACTGAGTTTGACTGTTCCCAGCATTGGTGTTGCCTTTGACCCCAAGATGAACTTCTAATCACATATCTGCAGGATCACTGAGACCACCTACTTCTATCTCGGTAGCATCACCCAACTCTTCCCATTTCTTAGCTCAGAGAAGTGAAACCCTCATCCAGGCCTTTGAAACCTGCAGAATCTGATTTACAAACCTGACCACTGAATCTGCAGGGCAACATTTACCAAAACACTGAAAAGAAATTTACATTTATACTATGCATTTCATGTAACAGAACTCGCTCAAACACTTCACAAGAGGCAAGGCATTCAGGCACTGAACAAGAATTGTGCAAAGTTCTCAAGAGGTGAGCTATTGTAACATCAAAGGGTAAGTTTTAAATAAGCTTTTGAAGATTGTCAAAAATGAAGCAAGGTAGAGGGATTCAGGAATTACATCCAGAGAGCAGGTCTTTTATCACTGAAGGTTTTGCCACTGTAGGTTGAGCAGAGAAGCAGCTTAGCGGGTGTCTTCAGTTGAGTCCTCATGTAAAAGGTCACAGAAGCAGCCATAGGAGCACTGGGGTGCTGGAATGCAATGGACTATCTTTTTCAGTCCTGGTAGAATTGATAATCGGTTACTGAACACTTTGCTATTCTCGGCGGGTCCTTTACGTTTTCTGTCACGTGGATAAATGGCTATAATTAGCAGCGTACAGACCAGCAGCATTTCTGGAATGGATGATCTGAATCATCACTTTCACCCTCTACCACCCCCACACTCCAACTCCCATTCCCCTACAGGAATAACACTGCGGAAGGTTGGAGCAGATGACTCGCAATTCTGTTTAAAATTGAGGGTTATCTTAATGTTGCTGATGTATAATAAAGTTGTGCATATTGTTACAATCCCCATATAGACCAATACCTCTTAAAAATAAATTCAATCTTCCACTGAATGACTGAAAAGATCATACAATATGTCATTTTTTAAGACTTTTAATGTAATACACAAACTGAAAGCACAGTTGACTAACCACTATTTCAGTAGGCAACTTATATTCTAAACTACAGAAAAAATCCCCCACTTAACTTTAATAATGACTGAAATCTCCCTCTGCACTTACACTTTATTCTATCCAAAGTGATTCCTCGCTGCAAGGACTGGTTTCCTTTCTTTTCCTTTCCTAGCCGGGTAAATCCAAGTCACAGAATTGATTTTCACGGTGTGGAAAAATTGACGATTCTCCCCTCTAGTCAAAGCTCGGCAAATCTTCCTGCTTCATTTAACTTGGTCTCTTCAATCCGATTGAGAATTCCCATCTGCAACCAGCGTAGTGAGCAATATAGACTTGCTGTCTCAATGTCTTTTTTTTTGGATTCTTGCAAACTGGTTTAGTGATATTTACTACAATGGCTTCAAGTGAATTCTTCCGCTCTCAAAGTCCATCTCCATAGCAAAATGAGTTACATGGGCCATGTGTCCAGGTAGAAATGCTGATGGACCAGCCTTTGTACCCACAACTCTGTTCTATCTTGGAATTAAATACACAGTTTCAAGTATAACCATTTACAAAATCTGTCATTCCTAACACCTACCTTGGATCTGGGGACTGCCAGTCTAGCCACCCTCAACACTGCTGCTTTGTTCTTTGTACAGTAAGAAGTCTCACAACACCAGGTTAAAGTCCAACAGGTTTATTTGGTAGCAAATACCATTTGGTAGCAAATACCATCGACAGTGGTATTTGCTACCAAATAAACCTGTTGGACTTTAACCTGGTGTTGTGAGACTTCTTACTGTGCTTACCCCAGTCCAACGCCGGCATCTCCACATCTTGTTCTTTGTAAACAGGTGTGAATATCTTGCACCTCTTTACCAGCAAAACAACCTGGGTCCCCTTTTAACCTGAAAAATCAAGCCATCCCAAGCTTGTTGTCTGGCAGAATTCAGAACAGGTCACATGATCTCCTTCATTCCTCCATTTTATCCTAAATTAAGGACAATCTCAAAACATGACAATCTTTGAAACATTGTACTTGTAACAACATCCACCACGAAGTCACACACTGCAAAAAACCCATCATGGTAGCAAACAATACAGCGCCAATAGTTATTTTATTTGAAAAAATTGACTTGTTTCTGATAGGTACTCTCTCAAGGTTTGAAGGCAGGTTTCAGGCACATGGCAGGAATACCTCGATTGATGAGTTGTATTGAAAATAAAGAGCACTATGTTGAAATGAAGGGAACATGAAAATTTCTTGGAAGGTGATCTGTGCTGTTAGTAACAAATGAGCTGAGCACTCATAGACATCGAATCCCTACAGTACAGAAGGAGGCCATTTGGTCCATTGAATCTGCATTGACCAAAATCCCACCCAGACCATATCCCCATAACTCCATTTATTTCCCCTGCTATTCCCCCTGACACTAAGGGACAATTTAATATGGCCAATCAACCTAACCTACATATCTTTAAACTGGGAGGAAGCCAGAGCACCCGAAGGAAACCCATGCAGACAAGGGGGGAATGTGTAAACCACACAGATAGTCGCCTGAGGCTGGAATTGAACCCAGGCCCCTAGAGCTGTGAGGCAGCAGTGCTAACCACTGTGCTACTGTGCCACCCCTATTTATGCATATACACTGAGGCATTATGAAGAACCTTAACTTAATAGTTAGAAAATTATGTACCGCACACTTCCCAGCGTTCAATATATTTTTCTGTTAAACAAAGCTTTATATTGTGAGTACAGTCAAAAATTCTAACAAGTATGTATTTATTTAAAAGTAGCTTTGAACTCACTCCTTCTGCTCTATCAGATTATTCTTTATCTACTTTAAAGGGGAGTTGGCAAGTTGCCACGAAAATGCACAACATAAAGGGCAGCAACTTATTTGCACAGTGTGATGGAACAGGTTATATCAATTGCTGCAAGCACAGATGGGTAGGGGCTTAGGGGTTGAAGAATTCAACTTCAGAAAGGATTTATAACGTGTGGTAGGGGATTATCTGCCCTGTTATACACACAGTCTGACTTTCATGTCCAATACTCATGGAATTTCACAACTTTGGCGTGGAAACAATGAGGTTGAGCGATTCAACATATCACTGCAGTTTTACTTCAATGCTATTTTGAATGCGTGCGAAGAGTTTTACTGTGGAACACAAGAGGTTTAAACTAACAGCTGGGCATTCTCTGCATAGCTTCCCAAATTATATCAGCGGGGTAAACCCATATCTATGACTTCTTCCACACCAAGAAAGAGCTGCACTGAGTTGCCACCATGCTGCTAAAGCTTAGGCCATTCTCTTCCCTCGAAGTCCTATGGAATTTTAAAAAATCAGTATTACCATGGCTTCAGTGGTGCCTTCATATGATGGATGGCTGTGTTGCTTTTTTAAGCCATTGATTCAATCTAAACATTAAATCAATAGCATGACTGACATTCAAAGAAAACAAATTTGAGTATAAATCTACCTATTTTACCTTAGAAATTCTTGTTGACATGCCATTCTCTAGAACCCAACCATGAACTTCGATTAGGTTCACAGTGTTTACCTATTAATATTTGACAGACACTGAGCATACCTCACCTCAGTTTGTGGCAGGTATCAACCGAGTTGATTACATACGATCTATGGGCAGAAACAAAACAAAACCTGGTGATAAAATGAAAAATCAAGGTTTTCAGTGTCCAGAAATAGCTTCGGTTTTTTTTGAAATGTCTACAGCTAAGTTAACTAAAGCTGTGCAGGATGGTCTAACAGCTACAGCTCCCGCTCAGCCAACAGATTACAGAGAGTGGGGCCGCTTGACTCCAAATTCCTTCCCAATGTTTCAAGGCTGCAGACCATAGTACACCATTCCTGTTATCACCATGTTGTTAGGCACAGGAATCCCCAACACCCCCCCCCACCCAGGGTTCAGCCAGGTCACATTTCCTTCCTGTTCACTCCTGCCAGGTTCTAACCCCTCCACCATTCATAAGGGTTTCTGAAACATTCCTTAGTGCTGGCAAAAGTCAGTATCCTTATCAATACTGCCAAAGCTCAATATCTTGCAAGCGTTGCTGAATCTTAACTTCTTCCTCAAGCTTACCAAATTCCAGTTCCTTCCTCAAAATACTGCCAGCTCTCTTCTTGGTATAACCAGCACTCAGATATATCACATCAGTTTAAAAGTTCAGTAATAATTATTCAAGTAAACATGGTTCTCAATCTGGACTTTATAAGAATGGGAGGTGACCAAATTGAGACATACAGGACTCTCAGGGGGCCTGACAGGGTAGAAGCTAGGCTGTTTCCCCTTTTGGGAGAATCTAGAACCAGAGGGCGTAATCCCAGAATATGGGGGTTGCCCATTGAAGACAGAGATGAGGAGGAATTTCTTCTCTCAGAGGGTTGTGAATCTGTGGAATTCTTTACCACAGAGAGCTGTAGTGGTTGCATTTTTAATTATGTTCAAGGCTGAGATAAACAGATTTTTAATCAGTAAGAGAATCAAGGGTTATGGAGATAAGGCAGGAAAGTGGAGCTGAGGATTATCATATCAGATTAGTCTTGATCTCATTGAATGGTGGAGCAGACTCGATGGGGCAAATAGCCTACTTCTGCTCCTAAATCTTATGGTCTCATGGGTCATTTTAGGGTCATAGATTGTAAAGGGAAGTTATTGTGATGATATTTCTGGGCTGTTTCTGTGTAATCATTTAGTTTTCTTCTTGTGGGCACATACATTTCCATGAGCTATTGAGCCTTTTTATTTTGCCCATCGCTGGTAGCAAAAGCTTTACTAGTGGAAATCATTGAAGCTTATGTGTTCAGAAGAAGAAGAGGAGGGTCGATAGTGTTTGGCAGGCAGGACAGGCTGCTTGAGAAATGTTCTGCCAGCACCCGCATCTTCAGAATATGGTCAATTGGTATCATTACAGACATGATGGACTGAATGGCCTCCTTCTGTGCTGTAACCATTCTATGATTTGAATTGACAGACATAGAACTGGTGGTGAGATCACTCTCGCCAGAGAAAGCAGGGCCAGTAGTGATTGTTGAAAACACTATGACATGAGAATGCCATTGTGCTGGATGGTATTTTTAGCAGCATGCCAATGACAGCACATTAAGCTTATATGATATTGTAGAAAAGAAGTCATGCTGAGGTAGTCATGCTGTAGCTGATGAGATGGCACTGACATACTTGCCCAGCAATAATCCTGTCCTGGGTATGTGCCTCAGGGTTTTGGTCAGCAGACAGGCAGATCCAAATCTGTGCCATCTGTTGTAAGGCTACCATAAGGCTGGCACTTGCAGAGACCGTGGCAGTCAGTTGCAGCCGGAAACCTGACTCCAACTCCGTGAGAAAAAGCTGTAGCGCTGACCTATAGGGATGGTACCATAAAGCAAAACACAGGAAAATCTCCTTGGAAGCATCTCAAGGTAGCAACACTTGGACATCTGCAAGCAGCAAGTAGGGATTGGATGATGGGCTATTCCATCATCTTTACACACTCATTCCTCGACCTGGCAAGAGGAATGAATTGACTTGAGGCGAGGCTTTCGCCTCCATCCGGAGAGGAGGCCCCACCTCTAGTCGCAGCTATGCCGATGGAAGCGGTGGCCATCACTGGGATTACATCCATTTCCCAATGGAGATTGTTGCTGGAGCCGGATGGGGAGGTAGAAACATCAGGCACAGGAACACAGAAACATAAGAGCAGGAGTAAGCCATTCAGCCCATCAAGCCTACTCCACCAATCAATTTTCCTGCATAATCCCCATATCACCTTCTGTCATTAGATGGCAGGTCTGTCATTTGAGGAGAGAGTTATCATTGTATTGATTGGAGTTTAGAAGAGTGAGAGGGGATCTCATAGAAACTTGCAAAATTCTAACTACCAGGGTTAGACAGGATAGATTCAGAAAGAATGTTCCCGATGGTGGGGGAGTTCAGAACTAGGGTCATAGTTGAATGATAAGGAGAAAACCTTTCAGGACTGAGGTGAGGATAAATTTCTTCACCCAGAGAGTGGTGAATCTGTGGAATTCACTGCCACAGGACAAAACATTGCGTAATTTCAAGAAGAAATTAGATATAACTCTTGGGGCTAAATGGATCAAGGGATATGGGGGGAAAGCGGGATCTGGTTATTGAATTTGATGATCAGCCCATGGTCAAAATGAATGGCAGAGCAGGCTTAAAGGGCTAAATGGCCTACTCCTGCTTCTATTTTCTATGTTTCTATATTTTTATGTATCCAGAAATCTATGATTTCTGTCTTGAACATGCACCATGATTGAGCTCCCACTGTCCTCGAGTACAGAATTCCAAAGATTCACCACCTTCTGAATGAATACATTCCTCATCATTGTTAGAATGGAACCAATGATGACATTGGATCTTTTGTAGTGTGATCAATGGTAACATGCTGTAAGGGTCCACTGACCCAGTAAACTATGTAACCAATGACAAAATGATGTGGTGGTCAGCTGACCAACTGACTCAGTATAAATAAGAAGATGCTAGGGTTTGTGGGAGTTTGGAATGGCCCAGTGTGAGGCCTCAAGTGTTGGAGTAATGAAGTGTCTTTATTAAACCTTCTTCTTTGATTTATAAGTTGGAGTAAGTCTTGTTTTATTTTATTGCCTACAACTGAAGAGTTCCTTCTGGTGGATCAACACTCATCTCAATATTAAATGGCCTGCCCTTTATTCTGAGACTGTGTTCCCTGATTCTAGATTCTCCAGCCAGGAAAAACATTCTATCGACATCTACCTTATCATGCCCTCTAAGAATTTTGTAAGTTTCAATTAGATCACCTCTTATTCTTCAAAACTCTAGAAAATACAAGCAGTTTCATCAATCTCTCCTCAGAAGAGATTTGCCATCCCAGGGATTAGTCTGGTGAACCACAGTTATATATCCTTCCTTAGATAAGGAGACCAAAACTGTACCGAATACTCCAGGTGCGCTGTCACAAAGACTCTAACAATTGCAGCAAGACATCTTTACTAATGTACTCAAATCCACTTGCATTAAAAGTCAACATACTGTTATGAAACCTCGCTGATGTTAGGTGCGAGTGTGTTCCAACCTGAAATATTGGTTTTGTATGGTGTATTTTATTTTGCATATTAACGAGAAAGATTTACAGAAACAGTGAGACTTCAGACCTCTCTTTTGTTAAACAAACAAATATCAGTATTTATTAAGTAGAGGAAAGACAATATACCACAAAGAACAATCTTATACTTGGGCAAAATTTACAGTAAGCACTTAGTTCCTCAAGGACTGAAAACCCAAAAGTATCTGTTTCCCCCATAAATCCTAAACACTGCTGAGACCCCGTTTCCCAAACAATAACCATAGACCTGGTCAAATCTGGCCAGTGATTACTGATGCACCATCAATCGAGCAAAGACTAGTTTGTATGCAAGAACAAATAGGCTTTTATTAGGCAAAGACTTGGAGCACCCATGCCGATGAACTGGTCCAGACTGAGGCAGGGGGGTGGGGAGCAGTCGCCTTTATACCTGGACCGGGGGGGGGGGGGAGGAGTCTCGGGTAGGGCCGGCAGGGATGTGTCCAGGCATGTCACATATACAGGTAATAAGCTAACAGTGGTTTACCACCTTCACCCCCTGTTTAAAAAAGAGTCCGTCGGGGGTGAGGTAGATGGAACGATATTTACAGAATTACAAATTTAGTCTCTCTGGGGGCTTGATCTGCCGCTGCAACCACCGTAGTTTCGGTTGTGGTGTCGGTTCAGGTGGCCGCGGTGTTGGTTCAGGCGCCAGGTCGTAGTCTCTCGAGTCGTCTGTAGTCCCTTCAGATTGTCGGGTGCGTGGTGGTGGCTCCTGGGGCTCAGGCGTGGTGTATACGGGGGCTAGGGGAGCGTACTGTGGCCCTGGTGCTGTATGGACAACGTTGGGGGTTGGGGGTGTGGGGTTGTGCGTCGTAGTGGTCCCTGGGGCACCTGTGGGTGCCAGGTCTCGAATAGAGACCGTGTCCTCCCGCCCGTCGGGGTATGCCACATAGGCGTATTGGGGGTTGGCGTGGAGGAGTTGGACCCTTTCGACCAGGGGCTCTGACTTATGGGTCCTCAAGTGCTTCCGGAGCAGGACAGGGCCTGGGGACGTCAGCCACGATGGTAGTGAGGTCCCCGAGGAGGACCTTCTGGGGAAAACAAACATTCTTTCATGAGGTAGCTGTGGTAGCATTGGTAGCTGTGCAAAGGAGTGATCTAATCGAGTGTAGTGCATCAGGGAGGACCTCTTGCCAGCGGGTGACTGGAAGACCATTAGATCTTAGAGCTAGTAAAATGGCCTTCCAGACTGTCGTGTTCTCCCTCTCTACCTGTCCGTTCCCCCTGGGGTTGTAGCTGGTGGTCCTATGCGAGGCTATGCCTTTGGAGAGCAGGTACTGTCGCAGCTCATCACGCATAAAGGAGGATCCCCGGTCACTATGGATATAGCTAGGGAAACCGAACAGGGTGAAGAGGCTGTGCAGGGCCCTGACGACCGTGGCCGAGGTCATATCCGGGCAGGGAATAGCGAAGGGGAAACGTGAATATTCGTCAATGACGTTGAGGAAGTATATGTTGCGGTCAGAAGAGGGGAGGGGGCCTTTGAAGTCGACGCTTAGGCGTTCGAAAGGGCGGGTGGCTTTTATGAGGTGTGCTCTGTCTGGCCGATGGAAGTGCGGCTTGCACTCTGCGCAGACCTGGCAGTGTCTGGTTATAGACCTGACTTCCTCAATGGAGTAGGGCAGGTTACGGGCTTTAATGAAGTGAAAAAACCTGGTGACCCCCGGGTGGCAGAGGTCGTTGTGGAGAGTCTGCAATTGGTCTACTTGTGCGCTGGCACATATTCCCTGGGACAGAGGGCCTGGGGGCTCATTGAGCTTCCCGGGCCGGTATAAGATGTTGTAATTGTACGTGGAGAGCTCGATTCTCCACCTCAATATTTTATCGTTTTTGATCTTGCCCCGCTGCGCGTTATTAAACATGAATGCAACTGACCGTTGGTCCGTGAGTAGGGTGAACCGTTTACCAGCTAAGTAGTGGCGCCAGTGCCGTACAGCTTCCACTATGGCTTGGGCCTCCTTTTCGACAGAGGAGTGTCGAATTTCAGGGCCTTGGAGTGTTCGTGAGAAGAAGGCCACGGGTCTGCCCATCTGGTTAAGGGTGGCGGCTAGGGTGAAATCAGACGCATCGCTCTCCACCTGGAACGGGATGGATTCGTGTACAGCGTGCATTGTGGCTTTCGCGATGTCTGCTTTGATGTGGTCGAAGGCCAGGCGGGCCTCTGCCGTCAGGGGAAAAGAGGTGGATTTGATGAGTGGACGGGCTTTATCTGCATAATTGGGGACCCACTGGGTGTAATACAAGAAGAAGCCCAGGCATCTCCTCAGTCCTTTGAGGCTGGTGGGAGGGGGAGTTCCAGGAGCGGACGCATGCGGTTGGGATCGGGACCGATGACCCCGTTTTCCACAACACAACCAAGGATGGCGAGGCGGTGTGTGCGGAATACACACTTCTCCTTATTATAGGTCAGATTTAGGAGTGTGGCGGTGTGGAGGAATTTGTGGAGGTTGGCGTCATGGTCCTGCTGATCATGGCCGCAGATGGTGACGTTATCCAGGTACGGGAAGGTGGCCCGCAGCCCGTTCTGGTCTACCATTCGGTCCATCTCACGCTGGAAACCAAGACCCCGTTGGTGACGCCGAAGGGAACCCTAAGGAAGTGATAGAGGCGGCCATCCACCTCAAAGGCAGTATATTGGCAGTCCTCCGGGCGGATAGGGAGCTGGTAGTGTGCAGATTTTAAGTCAATGGTGGAGAACACCCGATATTGCACAATCTGATTAACCATGTCAGATATGCGGGGAAGGGGGTACGTGTCCAGCTGCGTGTATCGGTTAATGGTCTGACTGTAGTCAATGACCATGCGATGTTTCTCCTCAGTTTTAACAACTACTACTTGGGCTCTCCAGGTGCTGGTACTGGCCTCGATGATCCCCTCCCCTAGGAGCCGTTGCACTTCAGGCCTGATAAAAGCTCTGTCTCCAGTACTGTACCGTCTGCTCTTGGTGGCGATGGGCTTGCAATTGGGGGTGAGATTTTTAAATAGAGAGGGAGGGGCGACCTTAAGGGTCGAGAGGCTGCAGGTGGTGCGCGGTGGGCGATCTAAGAACTGCTAATTGCAAATGGAGAGCGGGGGAAAAGGCCCATTATACTCCATGGTGACGCTCTTAATTTGACTCAGGAAATCTAGCCCCAGGAGTACGGCTGCACAGAGTTGTAGCAGCACGAGGAGCCTGAAATTTTTGTACACTGTGCCCCGGACAGTCAGGGTCGCCACACAGTACCCGAGGACATCCACCGAGTGGGACTTTGAAGCCATGGAGATCGTTTGCTTCACTGGCAGTACTGAAAGGGTGTAGTGACTCACTGTGTTAGGGTGAATAAAGCCCTCCATACTCCCACAGTCAAACAAACAGTTTGTAATGCGACCGTTTACCTCGATGTCCATCATGGAACTGGCGAGTTGGTAAGGCCTGGATTGGTCCAGCGTAATCGAAGCCACCGTTGGATTTTGCGAGTAGTCGCACGCGGCTGATGGCTTCCAAGATGGCGGCCCGCACGGCCCACACGCGGCTGATGGTGGCCCGCATGGCCCACACGCGGCTGATGGCGTCCAAGATGGCAGCCTGCACGGCCCACACGCGGCTGATGGTGTCCACGATGGCGGTCTGCACGGCTCACACGCGGCTACCGGCGCCCAAGATGGCGGCCCCCGCGGGTCGCACACGGCGCTACTGGGCTTGGAGGTCGATTTCGCTCTGCATACCTTCACGTAATGGCCCTTCTTTCCACACCCGGAGCAGATCGCATCCTTCGCCGGGCAGCGTTGTCGGGGGTGCTTTCCCAGGCCGCAGAAGTAGCACTTCGGGCCTCCGGAGACTGCCGCAGCGGTCGGGTCATTGGTGGGACGTGGCGTGGCTCTCCGGAGTACAGAGCTGGCGGGGGCCGCGGTGTCCACGATGCGTTCTCTTGGTCGGGGGTGTAGGCCTTGAGATTATGGAAGGCCACCTCTAACGAGTCGGCAAGCACCACAGTCTTTTGTAGGTCCAGCCAACCCTGTTCCAGCAGTCGTTGTCGGATATAGTTTGACCTGATACCCGTGACATAGGCATCTCTGATTAAGTCCTCAGTGTTTTGGGCGGCTGTTACGGTCTTGCAGTTGCAGGCCCTGCCAAGTGCTCGCAACGCACGCAGGAATTGATCACCCGATTCTCCTGGCTGTTGTCTGCGAGTAGCCAGAAGATGTCGGCGTAGATTTCATTAGACTGTTTGTTGTACTGGTCTTTTAAAAGTTCAATCGCATCCTTGTAAGTTTCAGCGTCTTTAATCATCGAGAATACCTGATCGCTTACCCGGGCGTGGAGCACATGTAGCTTGTCGGTTTCAGTCCGGACGACGGAGGAGGAGGTGAGGAAAGTTTCGAAACAGCGCAGCCAGTGATCGAAGCTGTTAGAGGCTCCTACAGCTTGAGGGTCCAGTTTGACTTTGTCGGGTTTCAGTATCTGCTCCATCCCAAAACTTTTGCTAATAAAATTGATGCACCATCAATCGAGCAATGACTAGTTTGTATGCAAGAACAAATAGGCTTTTATTAGCAAAAGACTTGGAGCACACCCATGCTGATGAACTGGTCCAGACTGAGGCAGGGGGTGGGGAGCAGTCGCCTTTATACCTGGACCAGGGGGGGGGGAGGCATCTCGGGTAGGGCCGGCAGGGATGTGTCCAGGCATGTCACATATACAGGTAATAAGCTAACAGTGGTTTACCACAATTACCACGCTGTACAGCTTAAGTGACCAGGACTTTGGTTCAGTGAAGAAAATGATCTTTTGCGCAAACTGGCTTGTCTTTAAGCACTTCATCTCGAGCTGAGCTGTTTCTTGAAGATGGCTTCCCATCTCTCTTGCTGTTACTTCTGGAGCACCTCATCTGTGTCTAAACTGCTTCCTGGATCACAGCACACTGACTACTAATTGTACCAATTGCAAAGAACACCCTGTTCTCTATTCCTTCCTTTCTCAAATGTTGCCCAGAAATGGTTTACAAAATACGTTTGATTCCACTAATGCAAAAACAATTCCTTTTAATAGCATCCTACCATTTCATGACGATACCATGTGCCTTCCTAATTGTTTGCTGCACCTGCATCCTAGCTTTAAGTGAGAAATGAACAAAGAGACCCAGGTCACTCTGGATATCAACAGTTCCCAATATTTAATTCAACATTTAAAAATATTCTGCCTTTCTGATTTTTCTCCCAAAGTGAATAACTTCACACTTATTCACATTATATTTCATCTGACTTGTTTTTGTCCATTCACTTATTCTGTCCACGTTCCTTTGAAACCTCTTTGCATCCTCCTTACAACTTTCATTCCCACCTAGTTTTGTATCATCAGCAAACTTGGAAATATTACATTTGGTCCCACATCAAAATCTTTGATATAGATTGTGAACAGCTGGGGTCCACGCACTGATCCTTGCAGAGCCCCATTAGTAAAAACCTGCCATGCTGAGAATGACCCATTTATCCTAATCTCTGTTTTCAGTTTGTTAAGCAATTCTCAATCCACACCAGTATAATACCACCAATTTCATGTGTTCTAATTTGTTTACTAGCCTCCTGTGTGGAACCTTATCAAAAGCCTTCTGAAAATCCACATATACCACATCCACTGATTCTCTTTATCTCAACAAATCTCCAGCAGGTTTGTCAAACATGATTTCCCTTTCGCAAATCCGTGTTGACTCTGCCCAATCATATCATTATTTTCTCAGTTCGTGATTTAGAGGACCTTTAGTCATGGGTGCAAATTGTGATTGAGGTCAGCACTTCTCCCCCTCCACCCTCTGCAATAGTCAATGCTGGCACCCCCTGCCTTTCACCACTGGACCCCTTCCTCCCTGACCATGCACTGACGCAGTCAATGCCAGCACCCCCCACCTGCCCCCCTCCCCTCCCTCCCTCACCACCCCCAAACGGACATTGCCAGCATCCCCAGCTCTCATTCCTGCACCTGCCTACCACCATATACAAATGACGCCCACCCCTTCCCCACCCCCAATGATGCTGTCACTGGTGTCTGTTCCTGGCACTGCCACTTGACACAGGTTGGCACTGCCGAGTATATACAGCAGGGGCTCAATATATGGTAAGGGGGGGGGGTGCCAATTATATTAAAATCCATTAGAATGTATGTAAATCAGGTTCACGCTCATTGTGATTACATCACCGGCGAGGGTGGCAAAATTCAGAAGCTGCAAGTTCGCTGGGGAGATACATGACTTTCGGCTTTTGCTGGATATTGAGCCCCCACCACTGATCCCACGGATGGCAAATGCAGGTTCAATATGCTGCCCAAGGAATGGGATGAATTCTCAAATTTCAAGGGTTAAAGCTTGGTGGCATGAGATCAAGAGGGAATAGGGTCGCTTCGATCCAGGACCCCAATGTCTGACAGTCAGGATCTATCAGCCACTCACTCCCACAACACTTGCCCCCAGTGGATATAACCATTCAGTTGACCTTGGTCAGTTAGGATGAGTGAGCACATAACCCTCCAGTAAGAACCCCCCTGTGGTAGTGAGCTTAAGTCCACTTGCACAAGACAGAAGGCAATCCCACACATCACACCATTCCATATCGGTCCATCTCTGAAATGGCTACACACCCTGGCAGATGATAAGAGATCTTTCAACCTCTTACAGGACTGTAACTAAGTCCTTTTAATGACCCATGGCTGCTGACCTCCTCCGCAATCTCCATCCAAGCTGCTCTTATCTGACTGGTAGTTCTGACGTACCAGTCAGCAGGCATGGGGAACATCCGCCAATCACTCAGGTCACAAGCATCATCACATTGTGGTCTGGGATCCTCAACAGCTCCTCTCTCCACCACCTGGTGATCTTACTGTTTCTGAGGAGAATCAAATGGAGTTAAAGGATAAAATGTGGGTCCTTTTTCTTAATAAATGAAGTGGAATTTTATGGCCCTATTGCGGTGGGCCAGGGCTGGAAACCACTGCAAGCCAATCAAAAGTCCATTTATTTTGGCAGGACTGGAAAATCCCACCTGCAGGAGATCATGTAAAATTGCACCCTTGTTATTCAGAAGGGAAATGTTCTTTCCTTCTGGGCGAAGGACCTGAATGAAACAGTGCTGGGTCAATAGTTCTAAAATGCAAAAACAAGCTCTTACCTGCTGTTGCTCCAATAATTCAAAGGGTTTCACACTCTCTGGGTCAAAACTTCTGTCTGAAGTGCACTGATTTATGGTGTATATGCTCAAAACATGCGCCAGGGGTGCCTTTAAATGGGTGACCATGACCGATGCCCAGTTCACAGCCTAGCCTTTCTCTCCTTGGATATCACACCAAGGCCCAAATGAACAAAATGTGCATCTTTTCCTTACCTAGTTGGCTGGCTTCCTGCCAGGCGGCCATTAATAATGATGCAAGACACTTGATTTAGCACCTTTAGAACTTGGAATGGGAATCAGTGGATGGTGCACTTCTGGGTTGGACCATGGCCTATCCTCTAGATTCCTCCGCACAGCCCAAAAACATAGTTTTGGGACTGCTGTGCAATTTAACAGAGAGTGGTTTTAATCAGATTAAAGCCTTCCCTTATGGTGATTTATTTTATATCAACAGTGTTTGAGGAGAATGCGTTCAAGTTTCACATAAGGTGATGCAGGGTCAATTCAAAGTCTGCAGTCGAAGCTGTATATCTCTGAGTAGCTACAGTCTCTCTCCAACTTCATCCTAAAATCTGAACATTCTTCCAAAGCTTACAAAAGATAACTGCCCTCAAGTGCATCAGTTCCATTAATGATGTGTTTCATAATGAAAATAAAACCTGTTATTTATTTTTGTAATTTAAAAAGAATAGAAGAGAGCATTAAATAGAACATAAAACCCCTTTTTAGTTATATATATTTCCAAGTAGCTAACTGCTGAAGTTAATCTAATGTTATGGAATTCATGAGGAGGATTAACATTAGTCCTTCCCCACACGGGAAAGGGCTAAAACTTTAGAAAAGTTGCAACCCTCTGAAATAATTTCAGCCACTGTTGAGGATAGCCTCAGCAATCCTTGGAAAAACTCCCAATGCATTAAAGATAGTGATTTCTTTTCAAATGGATAGATACAGAAGAAAAAATATTGTTATTCTTTTCCAAAATATTTGCAAATTGTCCCACTCTCAAATATGTAAGAAAGCTTGAGTTGAATGTCTAACACTTTTGGATGAATCCCATTGAGACTTATATCCTGCAAGCAGCAGGAAGGTTAATTACACAATCCTTGCCTCTTTATATTGAAGAGTATAATGGAGAGAAGCAGACACATTTACATTCTGTGAACCTATTTATATTTGTGATCAAGTATTTTTGTGTTTTTCATGCTGACCCAAAAAAATATGTTTATTGTGAAAAATAACTCACAACATTGTGGGAGTGGAGCATTTGGCACGATTTAAAATTTGCTGCAGATCCATGCACATTCCATTCCTGAAATATTTGCGGTGTGTGAATCGAAACATACGCCCCAATATTCCAATATTAATCTGAATGCTGGGGGCGGGTGCGGAGGTGTAATTATGCTGGGGGAATCTGCAAGTCAACTAAGTGGGTTGGAATTAGCTATGTGAATTCTATTTTATCAGTTCATTTTCACTTTCAGATTTCACAGCTCCACATTGTGCAGTGGTTAGTGGCTGTGATGTGCACCTGCATGACAGAATATCAGCTACATTTAATGGGACATTACAGCAATGGAGATGTCCAAAGTGAATAAAGGGCTGATTGAAAAGGGTACCCAGCTTTAAATATATCTTGCTGGGAGTACTGTTGAGTGCAATCATGAGGAGGGATATAACTTTCCCCCAGCAATCAGAGCATGAAACTTGTTGCTCTCTCCAAGGTTTGGTTTGAGGTGCCTGAGATGAGCCAGATCAGACATACAGTGTAGTTTACCAAGATAATCAGGCCAGTAAAAATGAGCATATGTGTTCATGTATCTGCATCCCATGCTTTAAGCCCTCTTCTATTTCAATCTGTCTTGCTAAGTTTTCTCTATAACTCCTCACACCTGCTCAACTTTAAGCAGCACCCAACCTTCACTAACAATGCTCTCCACTTCTCCATGTACCCATCACTGCTGCCATTCACCCCAATCCTAATAGAATCCTTACAGTACAGACCGGCCCATCCGGTCAGCACCAACTCTCCGACAGAGCACCTTACCCAACCCGTCCCCGTAACCTACACTTCTTGGGGCAGTAAAGGGCAATTTATGATGGCCAATCCATCTAATCTGCACATCTTTGGACTGTGGGAGGAGACCGGAGCACCTGGAGGAAACCCACGCAGACACGGAGAAAACAGTGACCCAAGGCCAGAATTGAACAGGGGTCCTGGTGCTGTGGGGCAGCAGTGCTTGCCACTGTGCCACCGTGCCACTCATATACATATGCAATGAATTACATCTGTTGCATTGTCACCTTCACTGAATGCATGGATTCCAACTGGTGAATAGCTGACTTTCATTCACTTATCGGTCTGCTTTCTTGTCCCTTGTGGAAAAGAAAGTCTAAAATGCATGAGAAAGGAGAGTACAGTGACAAATAGTCCAGCTCACAACTGCAGAGGTGTTACACAATAGAGATAAATGGCACATCTGCAACCTCTCAATTAGAGATGGAAAGACAGAGTGCTTATAGATAGCTGGTGACAGAACTACAAATATCTCTGACAAATATGCTGATTTTGTTTCACCAATGATGACATTTTGACAAGACTGAGTCTGGTGACTGTCAATATTGCAACTTTGACATAAATGAATCATATCCCTTTCTTTTTTTCTTGGCGTAACTTCATTCGTAAAGCAAATGTTGCTGCATTGCCCCAGGAGTATTCCTTACAGAGATTGCACCATCACAGGATGTACAGTCATGCACCAGCATCGATCCTTGTACTTTGATGGGTCCTGTTAGAGAGTTAGTTGGGTTTTCAATTGATCATTCACACCTCACAAACGCATATGAACAAACAGTACTGGTAGAGGCAACTGAGAGATGTCCAGATTGAGAGGGGAAGCAATCCTTTCCAAATGCTGTTCAACTGGACACAGATGCTGACCTCTGGAGCCATTGTGAGAAGTAGAATGCTAGAGGTCAGCAACTGAGTTAAGGACTGACAGACATGCTGTGCACTCTCCACAACAGCAGAGGCAATAGTGGGATCCAACTTGATTACTAACGGATTGTACCAGGGTACCCTTTTAAAAGCTAAGTTGCTGGCAGAGCCCCGTCTGTGTTAAGTTGTAGGACCTGCCTTCTTAATTTTTTTCGGCTATGGGCCAAACAGTATGGCCTCACCCCTATCATTCCTACCTGCTGTGTCACTCTGCCAAGAAATGGGAAAATTCTGCCCCGGTTCCTATGACCACACTCTGATTGCTTTATGTGCAATCATTGCCGTCTTGTAAATGGTGGGATTCAGGCAGAGGGACAATGCCCAGTGTCCATTGGTTCTGGCTATTACAATCAGAGGAGAAAGTTTTATAAAAGTTAGTCCTGGCAAACAAGCCATCAGTCATTTGCCTTATGGATTTTCCTTACAACCAAATGGAAGGTTTTCTGCATACGTTACTAGTGGAACCCTGGAAAGATCTGGAGGTGAGAGAAATTGAAGGTGGTCATTTCCACGGCCATTACTAATCCAACAAGGAGTAGATTTTCCAAATGCTTGCCATCACTTGATGTGACAACCTCAGCCTACTGAAGCATTGTGTTTCTGAGCGATTCAGGAAGCTGGGCTCTTACTGTAAATCCTGGGTTGTGGGTAAAACCTCCTGTGACCTTATCCCCTCTCCTATGCAGGTCCCTCCAGTGCACCTGCTGATCTCATCACAGCACGTAGCCTTGCTGTGGATAGCTCACGTCTTTCTCTTCTGATGTGCTAGCAGACATATAATCCTGATTCTGTTTATTTGAAATCCTCAAAGGTTGAAAAGAAGCTATATCCTCATAAGACCTCTCTCCCAAATGTTTGGTGGAGGGACTTGAGATATCATGTAATAAGCAAGCTTTCATTGAGCTGGAACAATAACAAATTTAAATACCCATTGGAATGTTTACTGAAACACAAGCCCCAGGAAACCCACATTGCTCAATTTTGAGTCAAGTTAAAAACAATTTTAAAATAACCTCATCAAAATTGCCTAAGGAAGTTCATTGCAGTAAGTATCTCATCACGTGCAATTAGGAAACCCCCAACTTTGGTGTGTAGGATTCTTTCCACCATCCAAATGTGCCTCTGTTTTACCCAGAGGTTGGAGCCAGTTTGCAGTGCATGCTACAAAATGCTAAACTATTTGCCTCCCCCCAATATGTCCTGGTGATTAAAATTCCTCCCACAATGTACATCTTTAGGAAGTGCACTGCAAGTCAAAGATCTTGAAGAGGTCCAAATACACATATGATATGTAGCAAATTAGATTCAGGAAGAATGTTCCCGATGGTGGGGGAGTCCAGAACTAAAGGTCATAGTTTGAGGTGAAGGGGTAAACCTTTTAGGACTGAGGTGAGGAAACATTTCTTCATCCAAAGAGTGGTGAATCTGTTGAATTCACTACCACAGAAAGTAGGCCAAAACATTGTGTTATTCCATGAAGGAATTAGATATAGCTCTTAGGGCCAAAGGGATCAAGGGAAGGCGGGATCAGGATATTGAATTTGATGATCAGCCATGATCAAAATGAATGGCGGAGCAGGCTCGAAGGACCGAATGGCCTACTCTTGCTTCTATTTTCTTTTTCTAAAGTTTAACATTTATTCATTAGTATCACAAGTAGGCTCACATTAACACTGCAATGAAGTTACTGTGAAAATCCCCTAGACACCACACTTCGGCGCCTGTTCGGGTACACTGAGGGAGAATTTAGCATGGCCAATGTACCTAACTGGCATGTCGTTTGGACTGTGGGAAGAAACAGGAGCACCCAGAGGAAACCAATGCAGACACCGGCAGAACACGCAGACTCTGCAAGACAAGCCGGGAATTGATACCTGGTGCTGTGAGGCAGCAATGTTAAGAACTGTACAACCGTGCCACTCTAAATTATGCACACCTGAGTACTTTACCAGCAGACTCAATATTACTGGGTCATTTTTGTCAACTCTTCCTGAAAGGATATCATGAATGTGGAGGAATGGACAATATTATGCCATGATGGTTGCACATTGTACTTTGAGGGCAGCAAGAACATAACAGCCCAACTAATATTAAAGTTTGCCTCTGGGATCAACATTAGTTTCATGTCCTTTCAGTGCAGCCTTACTTACTTACCCAATAACTGAATTATCCAGTATTTATTGTTCAGTGTTGATATGATTCAAGCTTTTCGGGATTCCATAGCATTTAAAAAGTGACGTCATTTATTCAAAAGGATTTGGAAGCTTCTTACTGAATTCTCCAATGTGAATTATGCAGTTAAGGGCAGCTGTCAGCAGTGGAGGTCCAAGTCAGGCATGGTAATAGCAGATAGCCAATTTGTAGCTGATCCGCCTCCATGCCTTGAAAGTACTGATCATCATTACATGCCTCATTTGCTGCACTAAGGATCTAATTGGACACCAATTCTATTCGTCATTGCTTATGCAGCTTCTTCCATCTTGCAATATCAATGTGTGAATTAGCTTGTGTATTAACATTTAATTAATATTTAAGAATTAGCGACTGATGGAACGATGTACCATGATAAATCAAGTGTTATTACGTATTACACTGCACTTATTTGAAAAATCTCCAGAAGTAAGGAAGTTAATTTAAAAGGTCTCACACTAAGAAAGTCTACAAGCCTAAGAACGATATGTAATATTTGATTTTGAAATTGAGATCCAAATGTTAATTATTGATGAGCTGTAAAATGTGATTCATATCCTTGGGTGAACTGACCTGACACATCACCAGGAAAGAAATTATATGAGTGAATTCTGTTACAATTATAATATGAATTGTATCTTATGACTGTCGCATATATTCTCTATACGTAATGTCAGATTAGTGATCAAAATAATATTAAGTTAATAGAAATATTAATCATAATTGCAATCTATGGGGCTCAAATTCTGCATCTGTGTATTGGACATCTAGACACAGGCTTGAATGATAGAACATGAAAAATAAATACCCCTGGGTTTTCTGTTGAGGCTGTACTGGATGAGTAGAAAACTAATGCTGATTCCTGAGGCAATGTTTATTATATCTCATAATTTTATTACTTTGGCTATCTGTTCTTGCTGCCCTCAAAGTATAAAGGATAACTTCAAAGGTGTGATGTTGCCCACACCTGTAAATCCAATATCCAGCTCATTATTTTGGTCAGAAGAATAGCGAGAGCTCCAAGAATACCTAAAGACATACAAAAATTAAGTTATACCTTCTAAATGGGTAACAGAAAATAAAAATAATAAATGATCCCGCAGAAAATGGTAAATACTTTTCGATTAGTTAATTCAAAAAGAATGAAGTGGAAATTTTAATCCATTATTTACTAGCCAATGTAATTATAAAATACAACCATGAAGGGTCCATGAGAGAGTCAGCACTCGGGTTACCGGTTGGGAAGGAAAGACTGCCATATGTCATTTTCTGCTTTCTATTTGACTGGATTTTATAAAAACTTTGTAGATTTTGCAATGATTGGTATTTAATGATCAGTAGCATATCTTATCTGTCTACATACATAAAATTGTTAACGTGTTCTCCCTGTTTATATTTGAATGAGCCATAATATGCAGAATGACTTGCTTGCCAAGGCACACTCAACACATGTAGAACTATTCCTCAAAATCAAAAAGTGGACTTATTTTCCAATCAGCTATAAAGTCCATCATAGACTTATAGGGCCAATGTAATCTGATGTCCTGTTAGAACCTAGGATGGATACTGTAGGAATTTTAATTTCTATGAAGCTAGAACAATTGAATAAAGACAATAAATACAGAGGATACGGTTAAATAGCTAACAATGCCTTATTGATAAGCTCTGAAGCGACATCTTCTTGATGTTCATGCCAGGATCTTCTGCTTCCAAAGCAGCTAGTTGCCCAGGAATCTGCAATTCCAAACCATTTTGCACGGCAAGTTGTACAGGACTCAATGAACTATCACTGTACAGGATACCCACGCTGAGCATATTGCAGAATCCCAGATCTATGCAGATAGTGGACATGCCCCATTAAGATCATGCAATTGTCTCAATGACAGCTGCGATGGAAGCCTAATTGCAGTGCTTCTCAGCTGCTACTTTTGCAATTTACAGAGTTGCATCTCATGACTTATGGCAGCAAAGATGGTTTGTTGCCCACAAGCCATCTGGGTACTTTGAGTCTTCCTTAGTGATCAAAGAGGACAAAATTCCTGAATGTAATCGCACTTTGGTAACTTCTAGAAAATCTGGC
Source organism: Mustelus asterias (assembly GCF_964213995.1). NCBI lineage: Eukaryota > Metazoa > Chordata > Chondrichthyes > Carcharhiniformes > Triakidae > Mustelus > Mustelus asterias. The sequence goes on along the minus strand of NC_135817.1, from coordinate 32,697,717 downwards.
ATTGACATACAGAATTCATTGCATCTGGTCATGTGCAATCTACATATTCAGAGTGTGGTAACTTTTTCTTTTCGGAAAGTTTAAGTTGATTTACTTTATCTTATAATATGACAGGAATGCCATCTATTGCATCCTACACTTTGGGTGCTGAACAACATAATACAACAATGAGGTTCAATCAATCATGCTGTGTCCTGGTATTCATGCCAAATGAACTAACTTTTTCTACTAAATAAGTTGTCAGCCACCCAATATTACATGCCTGGAGAATACACAAATCTCATTACTGCTTAAAATGAGTTCATGCCGTAAAGTGCTGTAGTTCTTTTTGCTCCGACAAGCATAACTGTTTGGGTTGATGATCCTAGTTGCAGGTCTTTATGCAGGTGATGCAACTCGCCTAACACCTTCCTCACATTCACCCTAAGGTTTCCCCTCTTTTCGTAATGCTTGGTGATCTACTTATATAGTCCATCTAAGGCTTTACAGCTGAACCTCATCTGAAATGGAAGCACTTCCGGGTTGAAGGTTGCCAGTTCCTTCTGGGATTGCTGGTGGCCATTTTACATGAGGCTTGGCTACACTCAGCAACCATGTTGAGTGAGGAATGGATGCAATCTAGAAAATGGAGGAGGGAGTATTGGAAATACCGCTCCTCAAGCACCCGGTCCCTTGTGACATCAGAATGTATATTGGATGGGTGCTTAGCGTGGATGTAGTCAGTTGGAAGCCTGATCACTTATAGCAGTCCAATTTCATTTAGCATTGAATTGGTGAGATGTTGACCTTGAAGGACCTGCAGCAGCACCTGAAAGCGGATGGGTAGAAACACTGGGATTGAATAGGAGATATGCTGTATAATGGCATGGTGAATTCCATTCTCTACAGTAGCAAGATGAGCAAAAGTCTCAAAGGTTCAAAAAACACACATGTGAATGCAGGAACACCCATGAACAGAACTGCTTCGGGTTTCCCATGATTGCAGCTGGGGATCCTTTCCATTACTGGTAATGATTGTGTCCTCACCTATACGGTTTGCACGAAGATTTTGTGCAACTCATGGTAGCAACACAGGCAGAGAAGATATCAGGGTATTGATGACATCATCTGCCCATGAATTGCATATATTGATGGGTCCTTCACCTGTTTGTAGTGTGACCTCTGGCTGCCCAAATCAAGCTCTCCTGAAGATTAGAATTGGACTGACCAAGAGTAGAATTCAGTTGTTTAATCCCCCACCTGACCTGCTTTTAGTCGCGTTTCAATTTTAGGCATAAATTAGGTGAAGGTGGGACAATGCCCCATGGTAAAAGGCTATTGATTTGCAACATAAAGCTGTGTTGGCGATTATGTCATTTCACATTCATGAGTCATCTCCCTGGAGTTTAATATGATACTTTCGTGTCTCTGTGCTCATGAGTTCTAATATATTTCAAATTTCTCGTTCTTTCTATATCTCCTGTACTCTTGCCTGGTGGAGGGCAGGCAAATGATCTGCTCTTAGACTTCTGGCAGCCTTACTCTGTGGTTGCTCAGAAGTATGTGAGATCAGGATATAATAAATTATCTGTTGATGTGACTTCCATTCATGTGGGGAAGCATAAAGCCTTAAGCTAGCTATTTGCAATTCCCCCCCAAACATGGTGCAGCAGAGGTCAGAAGATTTTCTTATGAGGAAGATTTATAGTACCACATAAATGTAACAGTTCAAAACTGTATCATGCCCATTCATATTCATTGCTCAAAGAAGAATAGAAGTTGTTGATTTAATTCCAATAATCGGAATTGCAGAAATAATTTAAAATGATTTTCCCAAAAGTTGGTTTAATGTGGGCAAACTTGAATGGGATAAACAACCTTAACTTGAAGCAAAAAAAAATCATAGGCCCGTAACTTCCGGCCCCAATCCCAATTTACAGGGATTGTGTGCTGCACATGCATGTTGGGACAATGTGGCAGTCCCGAAGCACGGATGTGCGTGCCGAGTTCAAACCCCAAATCCGGTCTTTTTCTGTAAGTGCTGTGCTGAGGCAGCTGGATGCAAATTAACAAGACAGATCTAACTTGGCCTGCTTGCCATGATATTGGGTAAGCTTATACGCCTAATTATTTACACTTATTTTTCTCCTCCAGAATCAGCAAGCAGAGGCAGGAGATATATCTCGGAGGAGTTTTTAGGTGGGCTAATCTTTTGTAGCATTGCTTATAATGTTGAATAAACACATAAAGTAAAATAAAGATATTTTTTTTAAACTTTGGTTTGTCATGTGGCTGTGAGGAACTATAATGGATAGAGTAGGTTATGTAATAAGCTTCTGCTAAATATGTCGCAGTGCATTTTTCAACTCTATTATTTAAATCTAATGTTGATCCTTACAAGCCACAGTAATTAATTCAAATGCTTTTGGAAAGTTTAGTGCCTTGGTTGATGTATGCAAGCCTCCTGTAAGCTAATGTGAACTATCTCTCCGACAGGTATCACAGAATCCTGTGCAGACTGAAAATCTGGAATCATGTTCCACTACCATTGGAACCTCACACTTTTAGCATTGCTTCTTAAAATCACGAGAGTTCTTCTGAGGCTTTGAAGTAGGCGCGGAGATCATGAGAGAAGAGTCAGGTTACATCTTCGCCTGGCGAGGAAGCAAATCAATTACCCACCAATGAGAATGTACAGGCAAAGGACATGATATGAAATGATGTCAGAGGAGATGTGTGCCAGGAGACTGCACTTCAGCAAGACGCAATGGGACGCCTTTGTGAAATGCCGAAGGAAGACCTGAAACCAAAATCTAACTGCCGCACTGCCTTAACAGTGAAGATAAAAGTCATGATAGCACCAAATATTTTTGCCTCTGGGTCCTTTCAACATGGCATCAGTGACATTGTAACATTTCACAGAGTGCTGCGAGGGCCTGCATTCACCAGGCAATGCAAGGACAGTTCAAGATCGCCTGGCAGCTGCTGCTTTTAGTCATTGAGCTTGTAAGATGTATAGTTGATACATTTCCAAATGTCTAAATACTCCCCTCCTTTCCCCTCGCTTCCCTTTTCTCCCTAACATCCGCCCCTCCCTTCCTCCCTCCCCCCTCCTCCACCACCTATATATTTATTGCAAGAAATTTGAAAAGATGAGGGAATTAAACAAAATGTCATGGTGCAGCTGCTAAAGTAAAATGTTTAGTTAAGTGTTAACATGGTATCAAAGTTTTGTATTTATAACATTGGCCGGGATAATCCCAAAAAATTCTAAGTCCCCAAGTGCAGGAAAATGCGAGTGAATCCCATTAGCTTTTTTAGCCTGATTTCCAGAGTGAATCTCTGACACTCTGTGAATCACAGAGTCCCTCAGCGTGATTCACTCTGGAAATCTGTGGGCGGGGCCTATTCCTGCCCGAGAGGCCGGCAGCTGAGATCAGCTCATGCACACTGGCCCTTCCATTGTGGCCTCCTGATCGCTGGCCAGTAGCACAAAATCCTCTGATTGCTGGCCTTGCAGACTGCCACACCCCCTAATTGCTGGGCTCCTAGACCTCCCTGGGCAAGCCCCGATGTCCCTCCCCGCCCCGACAGGCCCGACACCCCTCCACCCCGAAGGCCAGCCCCGATCACCGTCCTCCCTCCCTCTGCCAGCAATCCCAATACAGTGTGGCAGTGAGACACCCCCACTCCCACTGATCGCCCTCCCCAATAGGCCCTGCCTCCAATAGGCCTTGCCACCCCCGCTTCTGCCCCCCACTTTGGCACTGCACAATGCCGAGTGGGCAGTTCCACGGTGCCTGGTGGGCAGTGCCAGTTTTCCCCTTGGACAGTGCATCAATACATCATTGCCCAACTCGTGCCTCATACCATCATAGTTTCCTTTATTTAGATACATAGAAGCATTCTCCATCTTGATGAAGAATTCAATAATATTATGGTCACTAAAGCGACTGTGACAGAACTTAACCTGCAATCTTTTGATCCCATCATTATAATCATCGAAGTCAAACGTTGTATTCATTAAGCCATGTGGTCTGCCAGTATAGTACAAAACAAAGTATAGTCCGAAACAAGTAAGTCATGAGAAAACGTCTTTGGGTTATTATTGGATTGAAAAATAAAGCCATTTTAATGAAGGCATTGTTCCTTGTTAATTAACCAACATCGCTGTAATTTCTTTCCTTTCATGTTTGCTTTTGACTGACTCCCTATTAACTAATTTATTCTGATGAGAAACTACTTTCCTGTTCTACATTACATTCAAATGAAGTACTAAATTTATTATAACGGTGATTGGATTATAGTCATTTATTATTGGATTATTGTGTGTCTCTGTACTGAAGTTATCGTCCACTTACTTCACTGAGAGACTGATTCCAGGCTTGCCTCTGCTACACTCAGAGTGCAAATCTGCCTTTGGGCAGCGTTTTCCTTGCGGGTGCCTGAACACCACTATCTAGAACTAATTGGGATCAGAAGCCAGTGTGATTTTCCTGGGAACAGCCAGTGAATGGCCAAAGGGCAGGCTGGCCATCCAATTAAGGGTAATGAGTGGGGTCTCAAAGCTGAAGGCCCAATCGGACGGCTTGCATTTTGAGCACAGCCATAGGATGCAATGGAAGGTAAGTGACGGAGAGGCTGCTTCACAATGGAGGCACACTCACTTCTGTTAGAATGCAACCAATAAAACATTGGATCTGTTGTAGTGTGACCAACGGTAACATGCTGTGTCAGCTGACCCAGTAAACCATGTAACCAATGACAAAATGATGTGGTGGTCAGCTGACCAACCTACTCAGTATAAATAAGAAGCTGCTGGGATTTGTGGGAGCTTGGAATGGCCCAGGGTGAGGCCAGTGTTGGAGTAATGAAGTTTCTTTATTAAACTTTTATCTTTGATTTATCAGTTGGAGTATGTCTTGATTTATTTTATTGCCTACAACTGGTGGATCAACATTGATAGTAGAGGAAAACCCATTGTAACTTGGTGTTTATTTTTGAAGAAATGATACTTCACTGTCACCAGGACTCATTTGCTGCTGAAACCCTCATTTGTGTCTTTCTTATTATCTATTCCAACACACACCTGACTGATCTTCCATCTTGCACTCTCTGTAATCTTGATGTCACAGAAAACCCTGCTATTCATGTCTTAACAAAACCAAGTTTAGTTCACTCACCAGCCCTGTGCTCACTGACTTGCATTTGCTCTCAGGTAAGCAATTCTTTGATTTTAAAATTCACATCATTGTTTTTAAATCCCTTCATGGCCTTGCTCTTCCTTATTTCTGTAATCTTCTCCATCCCGATAACCCCTTTTGAGATATCTGGACTCCTTGCATTCCAGCCTCATGAGCATCCTGATTTAAATCGCTGCACCATTGGTGCCTTACTTTCAACTGTCAAGATCCTAAGCTGTGGAATTCCTCCCAAAACCTCTCCATCTCCTTACCTCTCTTTATTCTGTTGGAGGCTCCTTAAAACCTGCTATTTTTGACCAAGATTTTATTCTCTCATGTGGCACGCTATTAACTGTTGCTTGATGATCACCGTTTGTGAAGTGCCCTGAGATATTTTACGATATTACATGTACTACATAAATAAAAATTCTTGTTTACCAAACTTAATTTCCAAATTTATTTGATGTTAAAGTCTAAAACAAGAGGTGAGATTCTCCATCTTGGCGCACCCCAAGACTGAAAATTCCCACCCAAGCTCAAAGGACCTTTAAATGGTCTGCCAAATTTTCTGTCTCGCCAGGGAGAATTTCGGCGGCATTGTGGCACAGTGGTTAGCATTGCTGCCTCACAGTGCCAGGGACCCAGGTTCGATTCCTGGCTCTGGTCATTGTCTGTCCGGAGTCTGCATTTTCTCCCCGTATCTGCGTGGGTTTCCTCTGGGTGCTCCGGTTTCCTCCCACAGTCTGAAAGACGTGCTGGTTAGGTGCATTGGCCATGCTAAATTCTCCCTCAGCACCCGAACAGGTGCCGGAGTGTGGCGACTAGGGGATTTTCGCAGTGACTTCATTGCAGCGTAAGCCTACTTATGACTAATAAATAAATAAACTTTCAACCATGATTTGAGTTTTGACATTCAGCTGCTTTCTGAAGACATGCATAAGACCTAAGGGAAGGACAATGTATCTACCAACCAAAAACATTAAATGTATTCCTGTGGCCAAATCTTATGCAGATTTCCAGGTCAGTTAAACTATTTTAAAGGCTATGATAACTTAGAAACTCAGCAATAACATTAATTTAAAATACAAAAGCTCAAGCATCTTGTTAAAGAGATTAAAATATAACTGGCAGAAGTCTGAGTGGTTGATTTACAATAAATGTTAGGACTCAAGTATAAACAATTGGGCTGACATAAATTTTATCTGTTTACCTGGCCCCGGGTGACCTGACCTGTAGGTGACTTTCATTGGCATTGGTATTGAACGTCAATAGTGAAAAAGTATTCCAAAACCGAGCAATGATTGTCTTCACCTTGAGAAACACAAATGAAAGCACTAAAATATGACTGAAATATAAAGGAACTATCTAAGCTTACAGTGGGTTAGAATATGTCACAGCCCAAGAGGTCAATTCAGCATAACATCTGGACACTGATCTGAGTGACAGGTATGCTAGCAAACGCATACAAAACTGAAAGGTCATGTAGCCAGGTGCATTCAGAGCACATCAGATGCATCTTGGGTGACCTTCAGGAGCTTTTACCTCAGAAGGCAGAATTACAAACCCCAGCAATTCAGCTAATCACTGAGGCAGTCTGGCATTCCAGCACCACAAACATGCTGACTGTGTGGGAAAAGGGGGGAACTGGCATGCTGCCATCTTGAGTGCCATCACTGCTGCTGCCATCACTGTGCTTCAGCACTCTCACTGATCTTTGTAAAAGGACTGCAGGAGAGGTGTGACAGAATAAGAGCTGTTGCCCTGCTTTTCTTCAGGCTTAGAAAGTTACAAGTCATGGTTCAATCAATGTCTGAAGTCCTAACTGCCATCAAAACTATTGGAGCTGTTGCTACAGACTTATCATAGCCCCATTGCAGTGTGGCTAGAGGTGATTATACAGAGTTGACTGCAATTCTTTGATGCAATGCATGAGTGGCAACTCAGTGCAGCACCAGGCGTTTGCTGAATGTGAGAGAGAGAGAGAGAGAGAGAGTTTAATAAGGAGGATGTATCCTCTGGACTCAATACCTACTATGCTTGCAGCCTGTTCTCTACACATTAAACCCCTGGCAGCCTCTTTCATTGACATGAACACTCTGAGTTTCAGCGAAATGTGCTGTTGCGTTTGGAGGAGATGGAGAGGGAGATAAGGAAGTGTTGGATCTATAGATCGTGCAGGGCTGAGCAGAGAGGGATAAAGCTGGGAATAAATGTCTTACTTTAGCTGCACTGGTGAAATCATTGAATTATTTTGACACGGCTGGCAGCTGCTATACGAGACACTGATACCTTCTTGACCACCTCTGTCACTGTTGTAGTCTATTTGCCCTGGCACGATTATTGTCATTGGTCAGAACGGGGAGTTTTTTCCTCCTGCTGAGAATCCTTACGAGGGCCTCAATATTGCTGTCTGATAATCTTGGAGCTCTCACAGTATTCATTCTGATACCATTTGCAAGATCAGGGCTGGGATTCTTCCCAAAAAAATTCAAAGTTCCCAATTTGCAGGAAAATTGGAGTAAATCCTGTTAGTTTTTTCTGCGTGATTTCCAGAGTGACTCTCTGACATTCTGCGTATGACAAAGTGCCTCAGCTTGATTCACGCTAAAAATCTGGGGCTGGGGCCTATTCTCACCTGTGAGGCTGGCAGCATAGTGCTGAGCGGGCCACTGCGCATGCGCTGATCTGTCAGACCAGAGATTGGCGCATGCACTGTGCCCCCCCACCCCCCCCCACATCGCTGACCTCCCGATCGCTAGCCAGCCCCGCAACCCCCTGATCGCTGGCCTCCCGGACCTTCCTGGGCAAGCCCTGATGTCCCATTACTCACCCACCCACCCTGCCCTCCCCAGCCCCCCGGCCAGCCCCGATCTCCCAATCCCCTCCCCAACAGTCCCGACCTCCACCTCCCCCCCCCACCCCGGCACCAGCAGCCTCCCTCCCCCACCCCACCCAGCGACCAGTCCCCAACCCCCTAGCAATTCTGACCACTCACCCGGCCCAGATGGCCAGCGCCGATTACCATCCTCCCTCCCTTTTCCTGCGATTCCTGTGCAGAGTGGTAGAGTGGCACCCCCACCAATCACCCTCCCCAATAGGCTCAGGCAGTGCAGCGGGCTGGGAGAATTGTTTCCCCCTCCCCCCAGGAATTTAAAGAGTAGGGAATGTCCATCTTTCCCGTAAGCGGTCAACAACCAGTCGAACACCATTAATAATTCACCCGTTATATGTAAATGAGGCTTGAATCACATTATTAAGTGGGCAAAGTGGAGTTCCATCCACATTATGATGGTTTAGGTGTAAATTTTAAAACTGCTGTAATGTCCAGCAAGGTACTAAATGATTTTAAATGATTTTAATAAGCTGTTCTGTCTTTTAGTAGTCAAACTGTGTTTCTATAAATTGATTTCACTTACTGGAGGATTCAGAGGCTGCAAACGCTCCGATTCTGACATCTCCAAATATCTCAGACTATTTGGACTCGTATTAATACAAAATCATTTGTAGTCTCTGCCTTTTTGCTTTATCCCGATCTGTTGCAGCAGATGGAAGTATCAACACTGTACGGACTTCAGGCTCCAGTTGAACTATTGGTTTATTTACAGCGATATTAATAAAGCAAAGCAGAGACAGAGCAGTGCATGTTTGTAACTGGACTAACTAGATTAAACTAATATGTTTATTCTGAAGCTGCACTGTGCTCCTTCAGCAGTGAATGTGGAAAGTTTCTTATATCTCAAATGCAAATCCCTGCAGAGTACAATCTTACATTTTTCTTTGTCATCCTGCAAATACCCGAACTTCACAGCAAATACAATGCAGCCCCCAAATGCCGACTTGTTTTATATTGGCTGTCCTTTTGCAGGCTTATTCCTAGCTGAGTAATGTGTAGGACAGCATTGTTCACACCGGGGAAATGAAGTTTTCCTATCTCGGTTAGCAAATGACACCGCCTTAAAGACACAAAGACCATCCCTGATGCCAGATTTGATATCTTAGGTTGAACCTACCTGAGCTTTTCACCTCACAGAATGCTTGTCCTACTCTCCTCTATCTTAATCGTCAGCATTCGTCCTCTGCCAATCAGGAGCATAAAGCAGTAACGTGATGATACCAACCAATTCTATCTCAGGGTTTTGTCTCCATCTGTTGTTATTGTATTGTATAGAGTTCCTCTTGGTTGACCTCTCGCTCTTCCCTTTGTTTCATCATATGTTATGTATTACTCACTCATATTTTGGTGCAGGCATGAGTATTGTATTTTCATTTAGTCCCCTTTGGGGATTCTTCACCGTGTTATAGCCAGCACTCCTGAGATTATAAGTCATTTCCGAGCAGCCAGTTCCCCAGTCTGCCTGCTCCTGGAAATACTGCCATTATCACAGCCTGCTGCAAAATGAAGATATTGAGAGAGCTTCTGGAGTTTTCATGCATTCACCTGAATTATTATTTTGCTATTATTTATCATCACCCACAATTTAATTGATGTAAATCATTCCTTTAGGAAATGGATTGCTGTTTGGATATTTAGTAGTTCCATGTTCGCCATCATTAAGGCCTTTCACTTTTTGGGCATTTCACATTCATTTCTAAGCCAATGATGCCTATGCTGACTCAGCCACATTCATCAAATAGTTAAGGGCAAAATACTGTGGATGCTGGAATCTGAAATCCTGGAAAAACTCAGCGGCTGGGATTTTCCAGCTGCGCTTGCCCCAAGGCCGGAAGATCCCACCTGAGGTCAACGGACCTTTTGCATGGTCCATGTCCTGCCCGCTATGACGCCGTGGCGGGCGGGACGAGAAGCATCCGCTCAGCAGGTCTGACAGCAGATGTTTCAATTCTGGATGACCCTTCGTCAGCGCTCTGAGTTTTTCCAGCATTTTCTGCTTTTCTTTCATCAGTTAGATGATGGCCTTATATCCAAAGACCTTCTATACAGTGGGGTCATGACCTCCTGGAAATGCATATCTCTGCTACAAGGACACTTGCAATTGAAAAAGAAAGATTACGGACATTGACACTGACAATTGAGGGACAGTCACCAATGGCCATGATTTCTGGTAACTAACTGTTTGTAGGGGCATTGAAAGAGGCAAGCAAAAGCAAAAACCTTAGCTGTCCGAGGAAAAGGGCCAGAGCAAACAGAAGCCAATGTATAGTGTTCCTTCTCAGTCCACTGTCTTCCTGTGCAGCAAGTGTGACAGAGGCCACCAGGCTAGAGTGAGCTCCTGGACCACACCAGGCAGTACTTAACACAGAATTGACTGCTACAATGTAAACCATTGCCTCATGAGATGGAAAGCTGGCAATGAGACAGCACCACCTCATAAGCTTACAAGTGAATGTAAAAATTCCCATGGTACCATTTCGAGTATTCTGATGTCCTGGCCAATAATTATCCCTCAACCAAAATCACTAAAAGAGATTATCTGCTCATTATCACCTTACTGTCTGTGTAACCTTGATGTGTGCAAATTGCTGAGTTTCTCACAGAACAACAGTGACTACAATTCAAAATTACTTAATTGGCTTTTAGCGTTTTGGGACGTCTCAGGGTTATGATAACACTATTCAAGTACAAGTCTTTCTTATCTGCGATTTTTAATTCAGGTTCAAATGTCAGCTTTTTTAAAACCCTGTGATTGACTTAAGTTAAAGTATAGGCTAAATAGACAACGAATGAAAGAATAAACATTCAGTGAAAGGTTCAGCTCATTTGGCTTCAATTTAAGCCACCACACTGTGAGCTTTTAATTGACAACAAATTAAGATAAATAGAGCAAATTAAGCTTAACTCACTGATAGAGTTTTAAAAGCAATTAAAGAGTAAAGAACAAATCGAATAGACAATCAGTGATAAGCTGAACCAACACTTATTTTGGAAAACTTTTTCTGGTCTGAAGCAGTGCCATATAGACCCAACAATTTTCGATCCCTGTTTTTTTTTAAAGACAGCAAAGTTATGATAATCTTCCCTAAATTAGGAAAAGTGTAAAAAATATCAGCATTCTTGCACCTGATTGCAACTGATGATTATGTCGACGCGTGTCTGTGTGTGTGTCCCACATGTGCAGGCACTTCCTGAAGACAGGATATTGGATTAATTTGCTCCCATGGTGAACCAATCCTACACTCCCACAGATAAACAATTTCTATTTGGGTCATGTTGTAAACTAAACAATGGCCAAACATGTGTTGTTACCTTCAAGATAAAAATGGCAAGTCCATAATGTTCTTGCTTGGTTGTCATAAGGCAGCACCACAAGGAAGTCAAAGCAATTAATCTTTTCAAGTAGATAATAATTTCTTATCGTATTGAAAACAATCTTAGGGGATATAGGGACATAAGTTAGCACTGCTGCCTCACAGCACCAGGGACCCGGGTTCGATTCCTGGCTTGGGTCACTGTCTGTGTGGAGTTTGCACGTTCTCCCCATGTCTGCGAGGGTTTCCTCCGGGTGCTCCGGTTTCCTCCCACAGTCTGAAAGACGTGCTGGCTAGGTGCATTCACCTGAACAGGCGCCGGAGTATGGCGACTGGGGGGATTTCACAGTAACCTCATTGCAGTGTTAATGCAAGCCTTACTTGTGACTAATAAATAAATAAATGCAAGAATAGATCATTCAGCTCTTCAAGCCTGCTCCACCATTCATGGCCGATCTTCTACATCAATGTCAACTTTCCACAGTATCCTCGTTTCCCTTGATGTCATTGCTATGCAGAAATTCATCAGTCTCTGCTTTGAACATACTCAATGACTGAGACTCCATAGACTCTGGGTAGAGGATTCCAAAAATCCACCACCCTCTGACCGACTAAGTTCCTTCTCATCTTGGTCCTAAACAGTCTAACATTTATTCTGCTCACCACCACCTGCCAGCCCCCATCCTAACCCCCCATCTACCCCCGTGCATGGGTCCGCTCCAACACATGCATCCACACAACAAACCAGGGAAAACTTCTAAATTCTCTAGAATACAGGCCCAGTCTCCTGAATCTCTCCTTATAGAACAATCTCACTATTCCAGGAATTAATCTGATGAACCTTTATTGCACGTCTTCAATGGTCAATGTATCCTGCCAAAACTGCACACGATATTCCAGAACAAAACACAAAATGCTGGAAAATCTCATCAGGTCTAACAGTATGTGTGGAGAGAGAATAGAGCTAAGATTTCAAGTCTGGATGACCCTTTGTCAGAGCTGAAGTCAATAGAAAATAGGATAAGATTTATACTGCTGTGGTAAGGGAGGTGTGGGGGAGCTGTGGGGGTTGGATCGAGAGCCAGCAGTTGGTGGAGATGGGAGAGATTGACAAAGATGTCCTAGACAAAAAGACAAAGGAAATGTAAATGGTGGTGATCGTGGCTAAGAAGGGTGTGGATAGCGGCCATTAAGATGTCAGAATGTGTAAATGGCAGAACAAAGCAGAGTGTCAAAAGATGACCTGGAAGAAGTAACAGGTGGCCCTAGTGGGGTGGGGGAAGGGAGACAGTATTAAGGAAATAGGTGGAAAGTGAGATGAAAACTTGGAAAATAAAACAATGGAAGAAATGAAAATAAATTTAAGAATTTAAAAATTATTAAAATAAAATAATGGAAATGGTGTGATGATGGAGGAAAGAGTTCATGTCTGAAGTTGTAAAACTCAATGTTAAGTCCTGAAGGCTGTAAATCGGAAGATTAGATGCTGTTCCCCCAGCTTGTAATGGGCTTCACTGAAACATTGCAACGGGCTAAAGATGGACATAGGAAAATCATCATAGAATCCCAACAGTGCAGAAGGAAGCCATTTAGCCCATTGAACATGCACCAACAACAATCCCACCTAGGCCCTATGCCTCATGTATTTACCCTGCTAATCCCCCTGACACCAAGGGGTGATTTAGCATGGCCAATCAACCTGGCAGAAACGGCGGAGGATAATTCTTTGAATGCGGAGGCTGGCGGAGTGAAAAGTGTAGACAAGGGGGACCCTATCCAGGGTCGCTATCTGCACCTTTCTTAGCCATGATCACCACCATTTACATTCCTTTTGTCTTTTTGTACATGACATTCTTGTCAATCTGCCCCATCTTCACTGACCAGTGGCTCTCTATCCAGCCCCCACAGCTCCCCCTCCACCACAACAGTATAAATCTCATCCTATTTTCTATTGTCTTCAGCTCTGACAAAGGATCATCCAGACTCAAAACATTGGCTCCATTCCCTCCCCACAGATGCTGTCAGACCTGTTGAGATTTACCAGCATTTTCTGTTTTTGTTTCAGATTCCAACATCTGCAATAATTTGCTTTTCTTAAAATATTCCCCATGTGGCCTCACCAAGGCCCTATAGAACTGCAGCAAGACATATACAATTTGCCTTTCTAATTACTTGTTTAACCTGCATGTCAACTTTCAGTGACTTTTGAACAAGAACATCCAGGTCCATTTGGATATCAGTGCCTCCCAATGTCTCTCCATTTAAGAAATACTCTGCACTTCCGTTTTCTCCACCAAAGCGAATAACTTCACATTTTTCTACATTATATTCCATTTACCGTGTTTTTGCCCTCTCACTTAACCCACCTAAACCCTCTTGAAACCTCTTTGTATCTTCTTCACAACTCGGATATCCACCAAGTTTTGTGTCATCAGCAAACTGGGAATATTACACCTGGTCCCCACATCAAAATCATTGATGTAGATTGTGAACAGCCAGGTCCCAAGCACAGATCCTTCTGCTGTCCACTAATCACAGCCTGCCAACCTGAGAATGATCCATTTATCCCTACTCTCTGTTTTCTATCCATTAACCAATCCTCAATTAATGTCAGTGGGTGGAATTCTCCCAAAAAATTCTAAGTGTCGAATTTGTGTAAAAACAGGAGTAATTTCCGCTAGTTTTTTCAGTGGGATTTCCAAAATGAACCTCCCGCACTCTGTGCCCTGCAGAGTGCACTTGCGTGAATCTCAATAAAAAGCTGGGGGCGGGACCTATTCCCTCTGGAGAGGCTGGCAACATAGCACTGAGCGGGCCACTGTGCATGCGCCGACCTGCTAGTGCCAGGATCGGCGCATACGCAGTAGCCCCACACTACCGACCTCCCGATCGCTGGCCAGCTCAATCATTGGCCAGCACAGCAATCCCTCATCGTTGCCCCACTGATCCCTCCATGGCTCGCTGGCTGGCCTCCTGGACATGTCCAGGTTTGCCTCAAACCCACTCTCGACAACCTATGCAGCTCCGGCCCCCACACCCCTGCAGTTCCAACTGCAGCCTAGACCCCCCCACCTGACAGGCCAACACCGCCACCCCCCCTGCGCCCCCCCCCCCCCGCACCCCGGTGCCAGCCCCGATCACTGGCCTTCCTCCTCTGTCACCAGGCCCGAGTGCAGAGTGGCAGCAGGACCCCCAGCCCCACTGATCTTTTCCCCAGAGGCCCTGCCCCTATAGGCCCCACCCCTTGGCACTGCCTGATGCCCAATGGGCAGTACCAATGTGCCCCCTGGGCATTGCCACTTTGCCCCTTGGGCAATGCCAGGGGACCAGGCTGGCACTGCCAAGCTGGCAATGCCTGGGGGAACCCCCCCTCTGCCCGACCCTCTTGGAAGCCTCCATGGCTCCCCTTCACCCCAGCAGGGTCAGGCTGCCAGCTCCCTACGAGAGGGGAGCTGTTGTAAACCCCGCTCGAGTGAAACGTTTCTGGCGAGCTGGGAGAGGCTGGCGGGCCCAGAGACTTTATTCCCAGGCTTGTTCATGATTGGCAAATCCTCATTTAAATAATTTATTTAGCTCCACGCTGATTTCTGGCTCAGAACTGACGATGCCAAAAATCCGCATGGAGCCCATGGCATCCAACGGGAAGCTAAAGCAATGCAGCAGGCTGGAAGAATCACCCCCAGTATCTTTCCCCATGTGCTTTAATTTTTCCTCCTAACCTCCTGTGTGGGACCATATCAAAAGCCCTCTCATCCGACATCTTGTACTGGATGAAACAACATTTTCTCCAACTAAATATTGGGAAGATTGAAATCATTATTTTCAACGCCCAGTCAAAACTCCATTCATTAGCTACCAACTCCATTCCTCTACCTGGCAACAGCCTAAGACTAAACCAGCATATTCACAATCTTCATGTCAAATTTGACCCTAGAATGAATTTCCAACTATATATTTATGCCATCAAGAAGACCAATTACTTCAACCTCTGTAACATTACCCAATTTTGCCTTTGTCTCAGCTTATCTTCTGCTGAAACTCTTGCTCTTGTCTTTGTTAACTCTTGATTTGATTATTCCAATGCAGAGCTAGCTGGTCTCCCGCATTCTAGTCTCCGTAAACTTGAGGAAACTGAAACTCTGCTGCCCATGTCTTAACTTGCACAAAGTCCCGTTCACTCACAACCCCTATGCTCACTAAATTACAATGGTTCCTCGTCAAGACACGTCCTAATTTAAAATTCCTGCGTTTGTTTGCAAATCCTGGCATGACCTTGACCCTCCCAAGAATTTAATCTCCTCCGGACCCACAATGGTTCGCACTGCTGCCTCACAGTGCCAGGGACCCAGGTTTGATTCCCGGCTTGTGTCACTGTCTGTGTGGAGTCTGCACGTTCTCCCCGTATCTGCGTGGGTTTCCGCCGGGTGCCCCGGTTTCCTCCCACAGTCCAAAAGATGTGCTGGTTAGGTGCATTGGCCATGCAAAATTCTCCCTCGGTGTACCCGAACTGGCGCCGGAGTGTGACGACTAGGGGATTTTCACAGTAACTTCATTTGCAGTGTTAATGTAAGCCTATTTTTGACACTAATAAATAAACTTTAAAAATCCTCTGTGATATCTGCACTCATCTAATTTGAGTTTCTTGAGCATCTCTGATTTTAATCGCTTCTCCATAGGTGGCCACACCTTCAGCTTCTGAGACTCTTAAGAATTCCCTCTCAAAATCTCTCGGCCTCTTTGTCTCACTTTCCTCCCTCAAGACACTCCTTAAAACCAAATCAAACTCTGATCAAACTTTTCATTGTCGGACCTAATAACTCCTTTATGTGCTAGGTGCTGCACTTTGTTTTATAATGCTCCTCTGAAGGCTCTTGGGATGTTTTATTAAGTTAAAGGTGCTACATAAATGGAAAATGTTGTACACCTGCTGCCATCCCAGCTACTATCAACAAATTCAGTACAGACTGTAGATTGAATTTCAGGCATCCCTCATCTGGTTAGACTATTATTGACTCAGCTCGTGAAACCACTAGAGGAGCTTTGCCAGGATGTGGATAGTAAAAGACTCATTTATGAGTTTCTATGAGTTTTGTGACAAACCAATGGCTGCAAAGTGTGAAGACTATGTGGGAACTTTGATTCCTCAGAAGAAAAATAATTATCCAGATGACTGACATACACATTCCTGAAATATTGTTAACTTAGCAGCCTCTTTATATTTACAAATGTATGCTTAATTGTGACAATATTTTGCGTTCCACAAAATACGATTAGCAGGAAGTGAGTATAGATTCTGTCATCAGCCTCCAGTTGGATTATTTTAAAATGTTATTTTATGATTTTGACTGAGTGCATTGCCTTTGAACACAGAACTGTAAATAAAGGCCATTAAGTGACAGGATTTCATTGTTCCTCACAGAGTTTTGTACGTAGAGTGAAAGCATGAGTAAAATTCTTAAATACTTAAAGATATGCGCAACTCTTCGCTGGGTAATTCCTAACTACAATTTTTCAAGTATCAGTACCCACAACATTTTTCTGCCTACATTGGCCACACATGAAAACAAAGTGTATACCTATTGTTAATCAAGTGGAAAATTGAATCAAATGATGCATTTTTACTGTCTTAACCTTTTTCACAAGCAAGATTGATAAAGGCTCGAGAGGCCACTCAACAGTCAATAAATTCGCATTATTCAGCAACAGAGAGGATATAGCACGGGTATTTGAAGTAGCCAGAGTGTGAGAAAGCACAATTTTAATCTACTTGCTGACAATATAAGTTGCCTTGTTGCACCACTCAGGGGTTATCACTAGGAATCTTTGAGTGTGACAGCCAGCAGGTTTATATATTCATTTGTTGAGTCCACTTCGTAGGTTAACAATTTTTTAAAAAAATTTTCATGGGATATGGGTGTCACTGGCTGGGCCAGCATTTATTGCCCATCCATAACTGCCCTTGAAAGGGTATTTAGGAGTCAACCACATTGCTGTGGATCTGGAGTCACATGTAGGCCAGACCAGGTAAGAACGGCAGATTGCCTTTCCTAAAGGACATTAATGAACCAGATGGGTTTTTTTTACGACATTCGACAATGTTTCATGGTCATCATTAGGCTTTTAATTCCAGATTTTCATTCAATTCAAATTTCACCATCTTCCGTAGTGTTATCTGAGCAATTTTCTGTTAACAGTGGATTGCTAATGAAAATAAGAAGAAGCACAAATGTTCTTACTCAACTATGAGTTAGAATTAGGTGGCAACAAACAGGTTTGCCAGTAGTGTCAAAAAAAAGCATAGATATTAAGCTTATGAAGTAAAATGGGGCTTTACAATGTGGCATTAATTGAAAAAAATGGCAAGGAGCTGTTTGGGACATTTGAAAGGGATAACCAACATAGAATTAATGCAAGGTAGTTCTTGAAATATTATTAACTTAGCAGCCTCTTACAGACATATAATTAATCATGAAAATATTTTGCATCCCACAAGATATGATGAGCAGGAAATGAGCACAGATTCTGTCATCAGAGTCCATTTAGATTTAAAAAAATGATTTTTACCTTTTGAATAGAATGCACTGGCTTAGAACACAAAACAATCGATTAAGGACATTAAGCGACCAGATTTTGTTGCCACTTACAGAGCTTTGTACTTAAGTTAAAATACTTGAAAAACTTGATATTTTTATTCATTTAGGGGATGTGGGCATTGCTGGCTAGACTGGTTTATATTGCCCATCCCTAATTTCCCCTGAGAAAGTGGTAGTGTGCTACCTTCTTGAACCGTTGCAATCCATGCTTTGTAAGATCACATACAGTGCTGTTAGGAAGGGCATCCCAGGATTTTGAGCTAGTGTAGGTCAAAGAATAGCAATATAGTTCCAAGTCAGGATGGTGTGTGGCTAGGAAAGGGATTTGCTGGTGGTTGTGTTCCCAGGCATCTGCTGCCCTTGTCCTTCTAGGGGTTCGAAAGGTGCTTCAAAGGAGCCTGGTTGAGTTGCTATAGTTCATCTTGTAGATGGTACACACTGTTGCCACTGTGCATTGGTGGTGAAAGGAGTGAGTGTTTAACCTGGTGGAATCAAGTGGGCTGCTTAGTCTTGGATAGTGTCAAGTTCTTTCAGTGTTGTTGAAGCTGTATACATCCAGGCAAGTGGAGAGTATTTCATCACACTCCTGACTTGTGCCTTGTAGATGGTGTACAGCTTTGGGAGTCAGGAGGTGAGATACTTGCCACAGAATTCCCAGCCTCTGATCTGCTCTTGTAGCCATCATATTTAGATGGCTAGTCCGTTCAATTTCAGGTCAGTGGTAATCCTCAAGTTGTTGCTAATGGGGTTTCAGCAATGGTAATGACATTGAATGTCATGGGGTGATGGTTAAGTTCTGTCTTGTTGAAGATGTTCATTACCTGCCACTTGTGCAGCACAAATGTTATTTGAGTTGTGAATAGTGCTGAACATTGTGCAATCATCTGTGAACATCACCACTTTTAACCTTATGATGGAGAGGAGGTCATTGGTGAAGCAACTGAAAATATTTGGGTCTAGGACACGACATTGAGGAATTCCAGCAGTGATGCCCTGGGACAGAGATGATTCACTTCCAACAACCACAACCATCTCCCTTTGTACGAGGTATGATTCAGCCAGTGAAGAGTGTTCCCTTGATTCCTATTGATCAGTTTAGCTCGGGGTTGTTAATGTCACCCTCAGTCAAATGCTGGGTTGATATCAAGGGCAGTCACTCTCACTTCACCTCTGGAGTTCAGCTCTTTTGTCCATGTTTGAACCAAGGCTGTAATGAGGTCAAGAGCTGAGTGACCCTGGCAGAACCCAAACTGAGCGTCAGTGAGCAGGTTATTGCTGAGTAAGTGTCACTTGACCTAATTGTCAATGACACTTTCCATCACTTTACCGATGATTGAGAGTAGACTGATAGGACAGTAATTGGCCAGGTTGGATTTTTTCAAAATTGCAAAATTTTACACATTGCCAAGTAGATGTCAATGTTGTAATTATACTCAAATTTTAGGGACAACACTGGTTCTGAAGCACAAGTTTTCAGTACTATTGCCAGTATATTGTCAGGACCCATAGCTTTTGCTGTATCCAGTGCCTTCAAGTTACATGTGGAGCAAAGTGAATTGCCTGAAGACTGGCATCTGGGCTGATGGGGACATTAGGAGGAGGCCAAAATAGATCATCCACTCGACACTTCTAGCTGAAGATTGTTGTGAATGCGTCAGCTTTGTCTTTTGCACTAATGTGCTGGGTTCCTCCATCATTGAGGATGGGGATATTTGTGGAGCTTTATCCTCTCGTGAGTTGTTTAATTGTCCACCACCATTCACGACTGGATGTGTCAGGACTGCAGAGCTTAGATCTGATCTGTTGGTTATGGGATTGCTTAGCTCTGTCTATCACATGCTGCTTCTGTTATTTTGCATGCAAATAGTCCTGTGTTGCAGCTTGGCCAGGTTGACACCTCATTTTTAGGTGTGCCTGGTACTGTTCCTGGTATCCCTTCTGCACTCTTTCTCATACCAGGATTGATCCTCGGGGGTAATGGTGGAGGAAGGAAATGCCACGCCCTGGGTTACAGATTGTTTTTGTGTACAATTCTGCTGCTGATGGCTATCAGATCTGAGTTGCTAGATCTGTTCAAAATCTATCTATTTAGATAGCACGGTGGTAGTGCAACACAACATGATGGATGAATATGATGATGACATTCGTCTCCACAAGGACTGTATGGTGGTGGTGGTAACACCTATCGATGCTATAATGGACAGATGTATCTGCGTCAGGTAGATTGGTGAGGATGAGGTCAAGTATATTTTTCCCTCTTGCTGGTTTTTCTTCACCACTGCCGAAGACCCAGTCCAGCAGTTATTTTTGTTCGGACTCAGCCAGATCGGTCAGTTGTGATAAACATTGAATTCCCCACCCAGAGTACATTCTGTGCCCTTGTCACTCTCAGCACTTCCTCCAATTAATGTTCAACATGGAGGAGTACTGATTCCTCAGCTGAGAACCTAGTAATCAACAGGAGGTTTCCTTGTCCATATTTCACCCGATGTCAAGAGACTTCAGGGGGTCCTGCGTCGATGTTGGGGACACCCAGGGAAACTCCCCCCTGACTGAATACCACTGTGCCATCGCCACATCTAGTGAGTCTATCCTGTCGGTGGGGAAGACATTCCCCAGGATGGTTATTGTGGTGTCTGGGTCATTGACTATAAAGTATGATTCTGTGTGTGTGACTGTCAGGCTATTGCTAACTAGTCTATGAGACTCCCAATTTTGGTACAAACCCCCTCAGCTGTTAGTAAGGAGGACTTTACAGGGCCAACAGGACCTGATGTGCTGTTGCCGGTGTCCAGGCTGATGCCAGGTGGTCCTTCCATTTTAATTCCTTTTAGACTTTTAGCAGTTTGATACAACTGAGCAATTTGCTAGGCCATTTTAGGGGGCATTTAAGTACCAACCACATTGCTGTGGATCTGGAGTCACATGTAGGCCAGACCAGGTAAGGATGGCAGAATTCCTTACCTAAAGGACATTAGTGAACCTGGTGGGTTTTTATGACAATTGACAATGGTTTCATTTACCATGATGCACTCTCCTTCTCATCCTTTCCACTGCCTTTGATAGAGTTGACTATGCCATTCTCCTGTAATGTCCATCATCCATTGTCCAGCTGTGTGGGACTACCTATACCTGTTTCACTTTTGCCTATCCAGCCACAGCCAGCAAATATCCTGCAATGGCTTCTTTTCCCACCTCAGCACTAGTAGCTGTGGATTGCTCCTTATATTTCTTATCAACATGCTTCCACTCAGCAACGTCATCTGAAGACATGACACCAGGTTTCACATTGACCCTGAGGATGTGCAGCTCTTTCAACCCCTCAACTCTCTGTGGTGTTAAACTGCTTGTCTGACATAAAATGGGAGTTGAGGCACAAGAATGTGGGAGACCAGCCAAGAAAACATTGATATAACAAACATTGACAATCAAGTCCAACAGTGAAAAAGGTATGCATAAGATTTCAGCAGCAAATATACTGAGGCAGAAGCAGAGACAGGCAGTGTTAGGGAAGTGGATGAAGTTAGTGGAAGCGAATGGAGAGAGTATAAGCTCGGAAGGTCAGCGTGGAGTAAAATTGGATGCTGAGGTTGCAAACATTGTCATTCAGCTTGAGATACTTTAAATGGAGGTTTTCCATAGACTGTCAGTATTCCCAGTCATCAGGAGTATACTTGCTCGCTGGAGCTTAACAGATGTCTAATATTTGCACATTATGATGTTCCCTATCCTAATAATCTCATTTACATGGCCCTATGATTTTGAATTTTGAATAAGCTTCTTTTTGCTATTTCAGCAGACAGAGGCATAATGGCCACAGAAGTACCTAGACTTAATGATTGCAATCATTGCTGTTCATTCTCACTGATCTGGCTCAGTAATTGCCATCAATAGTGATTCTTCAAATGTAAATACTAAAAAAGTGATTATAAATGCAAAGATAGAAATTGACGGGTTATTGGTACAATTACAAGGTATGTAAGATTATTATGTATTGGGTCTGTAGCTTTAAGTATAAAGTGAATGAAGGGTGTCATGGGACCTATTCGGACAGTAAACTTGTGTTATTTGATTTTTTGAAGATTAAAATAAAGATTGCGTAACTAAGAACTAGTGCTGACTAACTAGAGGGTGGCATGGTAGCACAGTGGTTAGCACTGCTGCTTCACAGCTCCAAGGACCTGGGTTCGATTCCTGGTTGGGTCACTGTCTGTGTGGAGTTTGCACATTCTCCCCGTGTCTGCATGGGTTTCCTCCGGGTGCTCCGGTTTCCTCCCACAGTCCAAAGATGTGCGGGTTAGGTTGATTAGCCATGCTAAAAATTGCCCCTCAGTTTCCTGAGATGCATAGGTTAGAGAGATTAGCGGGTAAACATGTAGGGATATGGGGGTAGGGCCTGGGTGGGATTGTGGTCGGTGCAGACTCGATGGGCCAAATGGTCTCTTTCTGCACTGTAGGGTTTCTATGATTCTATGATTCTAAGAAGAAGTTGTAAGGTATTTATGCTTAGAGCTAATGGCAGCAGTTTCTGAGTTTACAATGAGTGGGCTCTGAAAATCTTAAAGTCTCAGAAAATCTTAAAGTCTCAGAAAAATGTTGTTGGCACCAGGCTGTAAACAGTTGTCTTGAAAATTGTCCATTTATTTCTAAAATGCAAAGGAGTTGGGATCAAAGATGGTTAGATTAGTATTTCTACTTGGATGCAAAGTTAATGTCTGGGATTTTCCAGCCATTTACACCCTACCACCACTGCAAGCGAGGATGGAGATTTTGGCACTCAGTTCACTGCAACAGGACCAGAAAATCTTGCTGCCGTGAATGGTCGGAAGATTCCGCCCAATGTGTTTCACATTGCCATGGTGAAGAGGGCATGGGAAGTCATTTGTGAGATCAGGTTCCAAGCTTCGGTACAAATCCATGAACATCACAGACAGGCAGCAGTGTTGTGTTTGTGTGGTCTGCAGCCATCTGAGAGACAAAGAACAGGAGATGGAGGCAGCATGTCCTACACCCAAAATAAAAAAACAATGCAGAGTTTATTGTTCACCACACAGAACATGACTGGGAATTCATAGTCACATTTAAGGGAGCAAATTTGTGAAGACTTAAAGTAGGCTAGAAGATTTGCCTAACCTGGGCTAGAGGGAAGCAATCTACAGTTAAAAACCAGTTCTGGGATTAGAAGCTAAAGTAAAAAGGGAGTAAAAGATTGAGAGCTGGGAGCAACTGAATTGTTTGCGACTTAAAACTATAATTCCATGGAGAGTACGAAGTGTGATAAATATAGAAGGAAAATGTTACTTTCTGTAGTTGAAAGTATAAGTTGCCTACAAAAATACTGTTTAGTCAATAATGTTTTAGTTATTTGTCACAGTAAAAGTTTTAAAATTTGAAATATTGATCCGTCATCCTTTCAGCTGTAAACTGGATGCTTGAAATTCTTTATTAAATTTATCCAGGTCTCCATGGTGATTGTAACATTATTTGCAATTACTTAGTTTGAAAAGGGTAGACATGGTGACATTTGCTCTTTAAGTAATTCAAGTGAAGAGAACTTGTTGACTTGTCACCATAATGCTTTCTTCCTGTTCCTATTCACATTCTTTGAACTTCCAAAAGGATTGGCCTTCATCATGCTTTGAAATGCTTCAGACATTTAGCCCCCAGTCGATACTGGGATTGAATGCTGGGCAGTCACATTTCCTTCTGCCATACAACTTCAGTTATTCCAATACATTTTTAGGCTTTTTGAAAACATGGATCTGTGATGCCAGTTCCAAACACAGAGATTCTGCCCAATGTGACCAGTAGTAAGTGTCCAAGCAGGATGCAGTTCCATTTACAAGCCCTAGACATAAAGCAGCTGATGGACTGTTTAACTTATCTAAATATTGTGCAGCTGTGAGCCGTGGAAAGCGGACCTTTAACACAGTGACTGAGTGTTGCAGATGGCAAGCAATGTTTCACTGACAAGAGAGCTTGAAATGTTGTTGGACAGCAGCAATTCAAAACAAGAGCAGCTGTTTGGGGCTAGGAGGAAAGCAAGAAAATTGCTTTGTGGAAAATGATTGGAAGCATCAACACCCACTCCACCACAAGAAGAACTTAGAAAGGAATAAGATTCAAGGTCAATTACTTGAGGTCTGTCACAAAAGTCAGTGAAAGATAAACCTGATGATACATGGGGATGAATAGGAAATATTCTAGCAACTTTAATGGAGGTACTTAATAGAAGTATAAGAAGGAATATATAGAAAGCAAAGTGTTATAATTATGATTATTATATTAGGTTGGTGTCATAGTACATTGGACTAATGAACACTACTAAAATGCCATATATTATACTGTCCTAATTTAGACAACAGCTATTGAATCATAGAATGGTTACAATACAGAAGGAAGCCATTTGGCCCATCGTGTCTGTGATGGTTCTCTCAAGGAGCAATTCACCTAGTGCCATTCCCTGGCCTTCTCCCCATAAGGTTGCACGTTCTTTATTTTCAAATAATAATCCAATTCCCTCTTGTATCTGCTTCCACTACACTCTCAGCCAATGCATCCAGATTCTAACTGGGCACAGCATGAAGAAATTTTTCCCCTTGTCACAATTGCTTCCTTTGCTAACTACCTTAAATCTGTGTTATCCGATTCTACAAATTTTCGCCAATGGGAACAGTTTCTTTTTATCTACTCTGTACACGCCCAACATCATTTGAATACTTCTATCAAATCTCCTTTCATCTTCTCTTTTCTAATGAAAGCAGTCCCACTTCTCCAATCTGTCTACCCAGCTGAAGTTCTTCACGCCAGCATCCTTTCTCATGAAGCTTCTCCGCATCCTTCCTAATGTCTTCACATCCTTCCGAAATTGTGACATCTTGAACTGGAAGCAATATTGCAGTTGAGGCTGATCCAGTATCTTTGACAAGTTTAACATAATTTCCTTGCTTTTGTGCTCTATTCTCGTAATAATAAAGCCTAGGATGTGTTATAACTTATTATTCACACTCTCAACCTGTCTCGCCACCTTCAATGATATGTGCACTATATACCCAAGCCCCTCTGCTCATGCACCCCCTTTCGAATTGTGTTCTTTATTTTATATTATCTCTCTGCATCCTCATTCTTACCATGAAAATGAATCACTCCAAACTTCTCTACACTAAATTTCCTCTGCCATTTGTCCACCCATTGCAGGTTTTCTTCTCCCAGCCCTTCATTGGCCAACACTCTAAAAGTGGCCAAAGGAAGAGGTATAAAGATATGCTCAAGGCCACCATAAAGCATGGAGGAATTAATGCTTCTGACTAGGAGGAGAAGGCTGTGGCTGCTCGCCATGACTCCATCTAAACTATCAAAGTGCAGGCTACTTTGAGCCTCAGCGACGTAGAATGGCAGCAGTAGAGGAAGAAGAAGGAAGCCAACCCAGGTCTATGAATTCCACTCCCCCACCCAACAACATGCTCCCACTGCAGAAAAACTTGTGGATTCAGAATTGGGCTCCTCAGTCATCTGAAGACTCATAAAGCCGGACGGATATCATCCTCAACTTCAAAGACGCACCAACCTATGTGCTTTTGAAATTCTGCACCTTTCTCTTTACAGTTCATAACACTTCCAGCTTTTGTATCATCTGCAAATTTTAAAATTGTGCCTTGTGCACAAAGGCCTCAATCATTATATAAATATCAGGAAAACAATGTTTCCAACAAAGACCCCTGTAGAACTCCATCATAACTTACCTTCTGTTCAAAAATCAACCGCTGTCCTCTGATTCCTGTCACTCAGTCAATTTCGTATTCATGTTGCCACTGATCCTTTTATCCCATGAACTCTAACTTTGCTCACAGATCTGTTGAATGGCTATCAAATGCCTTTGGGAAGTCCATGTACACCATATCAACAGCATTATCCTCATCAACCCTCTGTTACCTCTTCAAAAAACTAAAGCAAGTTAAAGTTAAGCACGATTTTCCCTGAACAAACTCATGCTGGCTTTTCTCAACCTGTATTTGCCTCATTACGATTAATTTTGTCCCAATTCTCGTTTCTAAGAGTTTCTGCACTACCGAAGTCAAACTGTCTTTCCTGTAGTTTCAGGGCTTGTCTTTACACTCTTTTTTGAAAAAGGATGTAAGATTTGCAATTCTCCAGTCCTTTGGCACCAGCCCTCGGTCAGAAGGGGACTGGAAAATTATGGTGAGTGCCTCCACAATTTCCACTTCCCTCAGTATCCTTGGATATTCAATCCTGGTGCCTTTAGGTACAGACATTATGCAAACTAATTCAGCAGAGAGGTGATCACATGAAATCAAGGTGTGTATGGTGTCAAAACAGGACAGTTAGGAAGATTTTTTTCCCCACAGAACAGTATGGTGGGGTTACATGTAGCGTGACATGAACCCAAGATTCCCGTTAAAGCCATCCTCATGAGTGCGGAACTTGGCTATCAGTTTCTGCTCAGCAATTCTGCATTGTCTTGTGACTCGAAGGCCGGCTTGGAGAACACTTACCGAATGTCCATGGTAACCACAGGACATGCCAGATCATCAACACGGATACTACCATCATTTAGGGAACACCAACCAGTTACACAGTACGTATGCATGTGACTGAGCTAACATAGTCTACCTTATATGCTGCAGGGAAGGATGCCCCGGGGCATGGTAAATCGACAAGACCATGGAGACACTACGACGACAGATGAACGGACACTGCACAACAATTGCCAGGCAGGAGTGTTGTCTCCCAGTCGGAGAACACTTCAGTGGCCAAGGACATTTGGCCTCTGATCTTTGGGTAACCCCACCATACTGTTCTGAGGGGGAAAAATCTTCCTAACTATCCTGTTTTGACATCATGCACACCTTAATTACGTGTGATGACCTCTCTGCCTGAATTAATTTGCATAATGTTTAGCACCTCTTTGATTATTTGTAATTATCTCTCTGCCTTAAATTATTGGTTCTTAGGTCATCCCTTCACTTGTGATACAACCTGTTGACACTTTACACATACTGATTATACTTAACTGCTTAAACTTATCTATTAGCATTCGATTTACCTGTAAAGATTTGTTATTCAACCGGCCTACACTGTACTACACCATCTGTACTTATCCGTTCACACTCTTGATTACCTGCAAGTGTTGGGCTATCTTCACTCCACCTATATATTCTGTGCCTGTGCGTCTCTCTGCACTTCACCTGACGAAGGAGCAGCACTCCGAAAGCTTGTGACTTCAAATAAACCTGTTGGACAATAACCTGGTGTCGTGTGACCTCTCACCATGATCTTATTGAATGACGGAGAAGGCTTGAGAGGCCAAGTGGCCTACTCCTGTTCCTGATTCATATGTTCCTATGCGAATTGGAGCAAGGAACTGAAAAGTGAGATATTCCACCAGGGCACACCTGTACATACATTGAAATTGTCAGACGTTGAGTGAGGCAAGACAGAATTCTGAGGGGGCCAGAAGAGGTGCTGTGTTATAAAGTGCAACATAGTGCAGAGATGGTGCAGCTTAGTGAATGTGACTTGTGAATTGGATACAGGTGCATTGTACTATGTCCCAGCTTTGCAAGTAAGAATTGTGTAGGATCGGAAACAATCTGAAAAGAGCACTTGAGTGGAGTTTTGATTAAGTTTACTGCGCACAAAGGAACAGATTGCCTGCCAACTGCAATAGCCACTTCAGCAACACATGATGCAGAGTTTATTGGAGAATGATTGAAGGCAGCCATTGCAAAGTGATTGCATATCTCATAGAGGAACTGTGCTCTTTGCACTTGTTCAATGTTGCATGAATGCAAAATCTGTCTGCATTAGTCTGCAACAGTGGCTTGAATGCAGAGGCAAAGGAAAAGTCAAGTCAATGGCACCTCTGTGCCAGCATAGGGGCATATGTGAATGTATTTACAGTACAAGGTCTGAAAGCACAGGCACCAGCGACTAAGGCAAAGTATATCCCTAATAATGACAAAGCATTAGGAGCAGTCATTCACTGAACTCGGACTCTTGCTCTGTGACAAAGTCATTTGGTGGAAGAGCTACCACCACTCTATTATTGAGTACAGATATGAAAGTAACAGGTCATTGGCTGAATACAATAGGGATTAGATTGAAAAAGTTCCACGCTTTCACTGAGGGAGCGATCAGCTTTGGGAAAAATACTGAATTGATTTGTTATTATCACATGTAGTGGAATACAGTGAAGAGTATTGTTTATATTGAACAGGAAATCAAAAATAAGAACACACAAGTGTCATTATGGAGTCAATAATATGATCTTTGCCTGGATAGTTCCTGTGCACCAGACAGCAGATTCCAAAGGTCTGAGGCTCGCTACAGAGCAGTTGATATATACAGTGCTCAACATTGCAACTTTGACATTTCTTTTTTTTTGTTTTTATTCCAATTCAATCAAATCAAGTCCAATTCAGAGTCTCAACAAGTTGAGGCATTCCCGATCCAAGCTGACAAGACAGGGCTCTCATCTCCTGTCTTGGGCTTGATCGACATGATCCAAGCGGATTGGAGTAGGCATAGCTCCTCCTCCAAAGCTTGATCTCATTTGCATCTGAGCCAAAAGGCCGAGATGCCGCTTTTAAAAATTGCTTCAAATGAAGCTAAAATGTAACCTAATGACTTCAACCAAGCACAGCATGTCGATACTACACTTGATCTTAGCCAAAAGACCGAGATGTGACATTTCTTAAACAGGGTGAATGAGCATCAGTTAACACTCCAATTTTAATGGAAATGGAGGGAATGGTCAATGATGTGAGAAAGACCCTGAAACAATGTTGCAAGGGAGGGCATTTTTTTCTTATTACTCTAAAGATAAATGTTTGCAAGTTATTCTCTTTGTCGTAATGCTGTTGAACAAACAAGTGTAATATACCTTATTGATATCTTCCTGAGAGTTTCTTAATATACAGGATGAAATCTTACCGCCTTCATATTTGGTGAAATGTTGGGCTTATTTTCGGGTTGGGAATCCAAGTGTAAGAATAGTGGACCTACTGGTTATTTTTCTGGAAAGCAACCAACTACAAGCCCATCTCTGGGCTCCTCTCCCCCCCCCCCCCCCGACCAATTAAGGTGCAGAGCACAATGACACAGCCATTTTGTCAGAGGAATGATCTCTGCTAAAAGGGACCATGTGATTTGTTACAGAGAAGCTTCCAGCAGTGCTTTTTTCAGACTATAGCACTCACAGGGATGCTGAGGAGACCTGAGAAGGCTACAATCCAGGTCTCTCGCTCTTACCTGGATATCCAGCTGAGGGAGCCGAGGGGTTGCTGTAAGGGGAGCTCACCCAAGGACATACGAAGGAGGATGATCTCTCCAACAAGTAGGCGTGGTGGAAGTGGCCGAGGAACTGAGAAGTAACCATGTCTTCCCTCCAACCTGCAGACAGTGCAGCAAGAGGATCCAGGACCCCAGGAGGGCATAACAGCTGCATGTTATAATGTTTTCAAATGCCAAGTACACACTCCGACTTGCCCAGCAGTCACCTGCTCAGAAGTTTACGCATCTTGCAGCTCCACTCATTCCTCTCTCTCTAAGCACCTTATTGCCTTATCTAAGCAGCCAGCACTCAAATTCACCCTCAGCCTACTTCCATAGAATCATGGAATCCCTACAGTGCAGAAAGAGGCCATTCGGCCCATCGAGTCTGCACCGACCACAATTCCACCCAGGCCCTACTCCCATATCCCTACACATTTATCCGCTAAGGGGCAATTTTAGCATGGCCAATCAACCTAACCCGCACATCTTTGGACTCTCACCATCATGCCTCACAGATGCTCGCCATCACTCCTGTGCGCACAAACCATTCTGACCACTGACACTTCCCTTCCTTGCAGGAGAAGAGACCTCACAACTTGGAGACAGACTGAGATACATGTTTTGGGGAGGCTTTGGGAATGAGCCTTGGCAGGCACCTTGATAGCAATAGTGCATTCTGAGTCCACTGGGAAGTGGTCAAGCATCATGAGGATGTAAATGACAGCTGTGATTTGTCATGAGAGTTTGAGCCTCCTGACACGCTGGTGCTTCTACATATTGGGATAGCTGGTGCACTGACTGTAGCTCGTCTGTGGAGTGTCTTGCATTCTTCCAGGTACACCTCAGTGTCCTTCCTGCTGGATGTGCATGTGGCTGAAGAGAAACCAACTGTTACTGCTGTTAGTGCTGCTCCTACCACTGCTTCTGGAGCTATTGGTGGTGAGCACCTTTGGAGCTACATAAGCTGCTCTGAAGCTGGGTGAAGTGCAGCTGAAGGTGAGTGAAGTGTTAGGCAGGTGAAGTGCCTCGCAAGGAGCAGAGAATCTACTGTAAAGCAGCGTTAGCATTCTCTGATAGAAGGAGTGATTTTGGAAATGTTATTACATGAAAGGTACTATGTAAATATATTGTTTTTTGTGGCAATGAAGGCTCTATGTGGCCATTTCAATAAAAAAATAAAGGCCGGAATTCTCTGGTTTCGTACGCACCACTACCGCTGCCAGTGAGAACGGAGAATTTGGCACTCAGCCAAATCTCCATTCACTGCAGCGAGACTGGAGAATCCCAGCTGCTGGCAAGGTTAGAGAATTCAAGCCAAAGACTTACATTTATATGGTCCCTGTCATGGCCATCAGATATCACAAAGTGCTTTACAATCAATGAAGTACTTTTGAAACGCCTCACTCCTCGGGCGGTCCTTCAGAATCAAGGATGATTTGGTTCTACTCCCACTTGATTTGTACTAACTTGGTTTGTTCTCACTGCAACGACGGAGTTTGAGGGGTGACCTGATAGAAGTCTATAAGATTATGAAGGGCATGGACAGAGTGGATAGACAGAAGCTATTTCCCAGGGTGGAAGAATGAATTACTAGGGGGCATAGGTTTAGGGTGCGAGGGGCAAAGTTTAAAGGAGATGTACGAGGCAAGATTTTTACACAGAGAGTGGTGGGTGCTTGGAACTCGCTGCCAGGGGAGGTAGTGGAAGCAGATACGATAGTGACTTTTAAGGGGTGTCTTAAATACGTGAATAGGATGGGAATAGAGAGATACGGTCCCCGGAAGGGTAGGGAGTTTTAGTTCAATCGGACAGCATAATCAGTGCAGGCTTGGCGGGCTGAAGGTCCTGTTCCTGTGCTGTAATTTTCTTTGTTCTTTTTTCTTTGATGCGTTTTGAGCTGGTTAATAATTCTAATGCATAATCTGCAGACTCTGCCACATGTAGAGCAGGTGGTGCTTGAAAGGTGTAGGCAGAAGAGGTCTTTGGAGGTTTGCGTACCCCCCAATACCACAAGTTAATCTCTATGTGTTCCCGATAACGTCTCTCAATGTGTTTGGTGCCTTGGCAGATTAACTCTCTTTTTGTTGGTCACAGGCCAGGGACTCACATGACTCTTTGACGGATATTGTGAGGGCATCCCTAAAGCACTTCTGCTGTTCTACTCGGAGACTCATGTTGAGACTGTATTCTGAGTTGAGCCATTATTTCAGGAGTCTAGTGTCAGACAGATGAACTGCATTTCTCACCCAGCAGTGTTGGTTTTGTAGGTCTCTGAAGTATAATGGAATGTGGGAATCACTGCTACCCAGTGAACCATGAATTTCCTCAGATTTGAGATCTTGGTCCAGAAATTCTCTGTTCCTCAGTTGGCTGAAGGTTGAGCTGGCACAATAGAGGGAATGATTAATTTTGTCTTCCGTGTCTCCTTTCATTACGATCTATATTTTCAAGGATCTTGCCATTGATCTTAACTGATGGTGGGTGGTAATGTGCTTTGGGAACTGGTTGGAAGAGGACCTTAGTTTTCCAGGTGTTTACTGATAGGCCCATTTTCTCAGATGCTTTGGAAATGGAGTTGACAGTAACCTGGAGCTTAGTTTCTGAGTGAGCGGCATGTGTTATCGGCATACTGAAGCTCTGAGTGAGGTTGGAGTAACTTTGCTTTTGGATTGAAGGTGACATAGATTGCGCAGTTTCCCACCTTTTTTGTGAATTACCTATGGGTAATTTACTGCATGTGAGGTGCTGTATTGCAGCGAGTAAGATGGGGAAGAGGGTTGGTGCAATGGCACAGACTTGTCTGACCCCAGTCTTCACTGAAATGGGGCCTGTGGCGGTTCCACTGGTGAAGAATATAGCTTCCATGTCATTGTGGGATCGCTGAAAGATGGTGACAAACTTCTGAAGACAACCAAATTTGAGGAGAATATTCTTTAAAGTCTTCACGGTTGACAGGGTCAGAGGCTTTTGTGAGATGAAAAAAGGTCATGTAAAGCAGTTCGTGCTGTTCATTATCCTTGGATTTGTTGTACAGTGACGATTGTGTCTATGCTGCCTCCTGATGAGTGAAAACTGGACTCTGAATCTGGAGGGAGCTGTTAAGCAACTGCGATTGAGGAGGATCCTTCCAATGATTTTCTTTGTGGTTGTCTAGCAGGGAAACCCTTCTGTAGTTACTGCAATTGGGCTTGTGCTCTTTCGTGGAGATAGTCATGAGCAAAGCATCGCTAACATCCCTCAGCACACACTTCTCCTTCATGATGAGGGATATGAGGTTTTGCAGCCCTGCTGGGAGTGTATTTCCACAGTGATTCAGAATTTCAGCAGGAATTCCAGCTACTCCATCAATATCCGGGGGTTACACTTGACCAGAAACTGAACGGAACGAGCCATATAAATACTGAGGCTACATGATCAGATCAGAGGCTGGGAATTCTGTTAGAAAACTTCTAACTCTCCAAAGCCTGTCCACCATCTATGAGGCACAGGTCAGGCTTGAGATGGAATACTCTCCTTTTGACAGGATCAGTGTAGCTCCAGCAACACTCAAGAAGCTCATCATCTAGGACAAAGCTCGATTGTACCCCTTCCACCAACCAGAGCAGAGTCTTGGTCCAGTGGCAAAGGAGAGTCCAAGATGATTGGAGGCTAGGCTCTGCTGTGGAATAGTAGCACAGTCCATGCATTATCATTTGGAGCGGCACAATGGCACAGAGGGGTTGCATGGTGGCACAGTGGTTAGCACTGCTGCCTCACAGCGCCAGGGACGCTGGTTTGATTACTGCCTTGGGTCACTGTCTGTGTGGAGTCTGCATGTTCTCCCTGTGTCTGTGTGGGTTTCCTCCGGGCGCTCTGGTTTCCTCCCACAGTCCGAAAGACATGCTGGTTAGGTGAATTGGCCATACTAAATTCTCCCTCAGTGTACCCGAACAAGCGCCGGAATGTGGCGACTAGGGGATCTTCACAGTAATTTCATTGCAGTGTTAATGTAAGCCTACTTGTGACACTAATAAATTAGCTTTAAAACCCAAATGATTTTTCTTTTCAAGATTGCTCCTGTGCAGTCAGCTCCCTAGGGAGCTCCGCATTATCTCTATCTAACTATGGACATCAGCTGTTATCTATTGCTCTTCATTCCCTCAAAATCCTCACTTCTGCTGATTCAGTCCTTCTAATTCTAACAGTGGGTGCATGTTAACCTAGACTTCAAATTAACCTGTTTGTTTAAACAGCCTCTGTCAGATGTTGAAAGGTGACTCCCCAACCTACATTGTCAGCCCTGGTAAAGATCTAGAAAAAAACCTGATTCTTAAATCTAGCTTCAAATTCCTGGATCTCACTGGACATCTGGACCATGTTTCTGCCCGGGACTATTGCGGAAAAAATATGTAAGGCTGCTTCTTTCTAGAATCTGCTGCTCTTTTTTATGGTCTGGGACTTGTGGGGAAGGTCAGAAAAAAACTGGATCTATATCATTTTTCAAACTTAACTTCAAATTCCCAAACTCCTCTTGACAACAAGTAAACATTTCTGCTCTGGGCTATACTGGTTATAGCATAAGATACAACTTCTGTCTGTGGCTTAGTGTTTATTTGCAATTTTTTCCCAAAGTGTAGTCATTGTTCTAATGTAGAAAACACAGCAGCCAATTTCCACATAGCAGGTTATCACAAACTGCAAATTCTTAATGACCATGTAATCTGTTTTCATAATGTTAACTGAGGAATAAATATTGACCAGGTGATTGAAATCAACTTGCTTGCTCTTCCTTGATATCCTGCCATGGGATTTTTTTAAATGCTCACCTATGAGGGCAGATGGGGCCTCGGTTTAATATCTCATCCAAAGGACAGCGCTTACTTAGAGGGGAGGTGATGGCCTAGTGGTATTATCGCTGTAACATTAATCCAGGAAACTCAGTTAATGTTCTGGGGACATGGCAGATGGTAGAATTTGAAGTCAATAAAAAAAAATATCTGGAATTAAGTATCTACTGATGACCATGAAACCATTGTTGATTGTTGGAAAAACTCACCTGGTTCACTAACGTCCTTTCGGGAAGGAAATTTGTCATCCTTACCTGGTCTGGCCTACACGTGACTCCAGAGCCACAGCAGTGTGATTGACTGATTCTCAACTGCTCTCGATGGGCAACTAGGGATGCGCAATAAATGCTGGCCAGCCAGTGACATCCATGTCCCATGAATGAATAAAACAACAACTGCACTGAAGTGTAAACTTTCAATATTCTGCTGAAGGTTGATTGGCCGTGATAAATTGCCCCATAGTGTCAGGGGATCAGCAGGGTAAATACATGGAGCTGAGGGGAAGAATAGAGCCTGGGTGGGATTGTGGT
This sequence comes from Mustelus asterias, assembly GCF_964213995.1. Classification (NCBI taxonomy): domain Eukaryota; kingdom Metazoa; phylum Chordata; class Chondrichthyes; order Carcharhiniformes; family Triakidae; genus Mustelus; species Mustelus asterias. The sequence continues at coordinate 32,663,104 of NC_135817.1, read as the reverse complement.
CGGTACAGACTCAATGGGCCGAATGGCCTCCTTCTGCACTGGAGGGATTCTATGTATTACCCTTCTTGACAACTCTGCAGCCTGTGACACATTCCATGACACCATCTCTCTCTGCCACCTTGCCCCTATTGTTCTGTTCAATGAGATTACCCTTGCTTAGTTGTCTGAAAATTGCCAGAGCATCTACATAATGGATGGGACTTTCTGGCCACGCTCGCCCCAAGTCTGGAAAATCTCACCCCAGGTCAGTGGACCTCTGCATGTTCTGCCCCCCGGCCTGCTACGATTCCCTACGTCATTATCTCTGGAGTCCTCCAAGATTATGTGCTTGCTGCCCCTTCTTCCTCTGCTATATTCTGCCCTTTGGTGAGGACCCTTGCAGACACGGAGTCAGCTTCCACATTGGCATTGACAGCCCTGCACCACCTCTCTCGGTCCACCCATTGCCCTGGCTGATAGTTAACTACAATTTCCTCCACTTAAATATGAGGAAGCCTGAAACCAATGTCTTCAGCACCTGCCACAAATTCTGTAACATTGTCACTGATTGCAATACCTTATGATGTGGAGATGCCCTGTTTGTGAACAGAACTCCCACTTACCTGACGAAGGAGCAGTGCTCCGAAAGCTAGTGGCTTTTGCTACCAAATAAACCTGTTGGACTTTAACTTGGTGTTGTGAGACTTCTTACTGTGCAATACCTTACCCAGCCATTGTCTTAAGTTAAAACTATTTGATCCCATGCTGAGATTCTGATCCCACATGTTCACCAGTTGTAACATTGCTTAACTCTGCCTCTCCCTCAATCCATCTGCCATTGCAATTCTCATCAATGCCTTTGGCATCTTGATGCTAGATTATTCAAATTCTCTCCTGGATGGCCTCCCAACCCTTTCCTTCCATAAACTTTAATCAGCCAATACTTTGCTGCATATCCATCATCCAAACAACATCTTACATTTATTATATTGCCTTTACTGTAATATAATGCTTCTCTGCACAAATCTTTTGTGTTACTGTGTTATAATATTCATATAAAGTGTTTGGATCTACTTATTATGGAAATGTACATCCAGGGTGTTGTATTTACTGTGGTCAGGTGCCAAACAACGATGTATCAGTCTACCAGCCACGTGGAGAACTGAAATAAATTCACTTGAGGAAGCACAGGCATTTTGAGTCTGGAACTGTGACTATTTCAAACTCTGGGAACCAGAAGACATAACACTTTGCTGGATCTTCAGCCTCTTTATTTTAGTAGGCACTTGAGATGCTTCTTACTAGTATCCACCAATGTATCCTGCTCCTGATCTCAATGTCTGTTGCATTGGTTCCCAGAGGACACATCTCACCATGTGCTTCAGAAGTTGTAGCAAAACAGATTTCTAGACCCACTCTTAATTTTCTAATATTAAGAATGATCAATTGCCCGAATCATACTCCACTCAATGCATTATCTAGCAACTGATAACATATCACAAGCAAAGAAAAATATCACTCTTGGACTTTAATGCTGTTACTTTTATAGATATCTCCCCAATGTCTACTGGCCCTGCAAATAGGAATTACTGGTGGGGAGGTTCTATTTTTATAACTCAGAACAACATACCCTTTGCAATTCATCCATGGCCATTCATTATACTACATATAATATTGCAGTCACTGGTTATTTATGGTATCCTCAGTACCTCTCAACTGCATATTTTTAAAACAGCAAAATAGTTGGCAGGTACATTACACAGATTCTCAAACCACAAAGCTATCATACTGAGGCAGCGTGGTACATTCAGTAATGGAACATTTGACTCTTAATATCACAGTTTAATTCCAAACCTTTACTGGCAGTCAAACTCCGTAAGTTTGCCCAATCATTTTTTATCTGACAGGACTATATTCAAAAAACAAAAAAGTTTTCCATCTTTGAAATAGGTCACATAATAGGAACTGTGAGAATAAGTCACTCTTTCGAAAAGGGCAAGATGTAACAACCCATTGCAGGGTTTCAGTGGCCTTAACTAGAAAGTGTCTCACCCTTGACTCTCTACCAAAGTTGGAAGCAGGATGGTTGTATTACTCAGTAGCAGTAGATTTATATCCTGTCATTTGAACATAACCCGTTTCTTCATTTCTCTTTATAAGTTTTTCCTTTTGTCTGTCACCTTAAAATGTCACCACCGGCATCAATAAAAAATGCACCCAATTTTTATGGTAACTCTTTGGATCGAGATTCAATGGAGTACTAATGTATGGGGAACACATGGGCAATCTTTTTCTTTTGGGGAACAAGTATCTGAATATCCACATGCCACATGTTATCATTATATCACATAAGTTGCACAAATATATAATCAAAAATATTTTCCATCATGTACAACCTTTTACAAACGAAACCAGGAAAGGTTTTTATCAACACTAGACCACCTCCAAAGGCATTGGATTTGATAAATATGTTTTCTTTTGCCTGCCTCTGTTTTTGTAGTGTTTATCATTGCTCATTCACTCCACGCTTCTTCTCTGTAGCCCTATTTCAGTTGAAGAGTGTGTTAGTGAGCAGTGTGAGCATCACAACTCTGATCAAATAAAGTTTATTTATTAGTGTCACAAGTAGGCTTACATTAACACTGCAATGAAGTTATTGTCAAAATCCCCTAGTCACCACACTCCGGCACCTGTTCGGGTACACTGAGAGAGAATTTAGCATGGCCAATGCACCTAACCAGCACATCTTTTGGACTGTGGGATGAAACTGGAGCACTCGGCGGGAACCCACGCAGACATGGGGAGAATTTGCAGACTCCACACAGAGAGTGACCCAAGCCAGGAATCAAACCCAGGTCCCTGGCCCTGTGATGTAGCAGTGCTAACCATTGTGCCACTGTGCCTCCCTTTGTATCAATGTATCAATTGCAAGCCTAGGCTTATGGGGAGTCTGAAGTCTTCCAAAAAAAACATTTTAAAAAGACATTAAGATAGTCACTAAAAATTCATTTTCATCTGTCCATTGTTCTGCCTTTGGGTAGGTCCAAACTCAAGTCACACGACATTCTTCAGTTACTTAACAAGGGAACTGTTGCAAAAGTGTTTTTTTGTTGCTTTCCCCATGATTTGTATCTTTGCACTGCCTTCTCTTTGGAATCAGTTGTGGCTCAATGGGTAGCATTCTTGTCTCTGAGCTAGTAGGTTATAGGTTTAAATCCCACCGCAGGACGCAACCACACAAATGTAGGTTAACATTCAAGTAAATTAGTGAAGTAATGCATGTACTGTCAGATGACAGGTTAAATTGAGATTCTGTGTGCTCTCTTAGGTGGATGTAAAGAATCCCTCGACATTATTCAAAAGAGTGATTCCCCATGTCCTATTTTATACCTCAAAGGGCAACATCAAAATTGTTTATCTGGCCAATGCCACTGCTGTATGTGGGAGCTATTTGTACGCAATTTGGCTGTTGCATTTCCGACATGACACCTGGGACTACAATTCCAAAGTGCTTCATCGGCTGTAAAGTGCTTTTGGACAGCCTGTGGTTGTGAAAGACGCTATATAAATGTATGATGAACTAGTTGCACTCAAAGCTAAAGAGCCCACCTGCTGTTTAACAGTTTGGAGGGGGGTCAGCCATGTTTGCCTGATGCTAGTATCCTCCAAGGTCCCCAGCACAGTGTTCACAGCTGGCAGTCCAGTCTTTATTCATTCGAGCGCTTTGGCGTGAAGCCCAAAGTGCAATCCCTTTTGATTCGCAGGTGGGAAACATTTCACTGAACCAGTGACTCTATCTGGATGCGAGTATCCCACACTTGTTGGCAACCCAGTATGCCGAAGCCATTTTCTCATCTCCATTGGCAAGAAACAAAAAAAAAATCTGTCGTTGAGAAATAAAATGGCCAATTATTATTTTCCAGAAAGCAATTTATGGGGGGAAACCCAGCTGGTGATCAGATTTTGTAACTGGAAGTGACTACTTTTTATATAATTTATCTTAATGCTGGAAAATAGTTAACAAGTGATGGAAATAGTGGTAAGTATTGGAATTTTGTAGACGGGAAATATTCAAGGGCAGAATAATTTTTAATGAGAGTTAAACATGCAGTTGTCATTTCTATACTTTTCTTTTTACTCTCTCTCACCTTATTCTTATCAGTTATGGCCATTTTTCTTAGTCTCTTTATCACTATACATTACTCTTCATTATGTTTCAGTAAACCTCAAATTTATTGTTGCATTATTTCCACGTCCTTAAATTCCCAGAATTTTTATATTCAGACTGTCAACTTCTTTTTGGCTCTAAGTTGGAAGGAGTCCTTTGATACAAAATTCCAAGCCATAGGAATGGCGAAAGGAAATTCAGAAGAAATAACTTACCCTTTGTGTTGTGTAATGGCTTTAAGTAACTTGAAGCTTGACACCTCAAGCACTTATTGCTTTCTGATGTGTGTTAAATTAATCAAATCTTCACTATTCACTACTGCAGAATGTAGTTGAGGCCAAAACATTGTCTGATTTCAGGAAGAAATTAGATATAGCTCTTGGGGCTAAAGGGATCCAGGGACAGGGGGGAAGGGGGGATAAGGATATTGAATTTGATGATCATCCATGGTCAGAATGAATGGCTGAGCAGCTTGAAGGGCTGAATGGCCTACACCTGCTTCTAGTTCCTATGTTTCTATGTTTAAATCACCCAACTTCTGAGGCCCTACTACTGCGCCCAGTTGAACAGATCTATGTTTGTCCTCCTTCCTCTGAGGAGGAATGCCCACAGCTCGCTGACACCTCTGTGTCATGGTCCTCACCCAGTGCCACAGTCTCTAACCCACCGAGGTCTGAGTATCTGCACTGGTGGATGATGCATTGTACAATGTGATGGTGCGTCTCCTGTTCCCTGCTGAAACTCTTGGATGATGTCTGCACCTGTGGGAGCCACAATAAAAGGCCATGAGGATCAGTCTCTGCACTTCTGAGGCTTGATGTGGAGATGCTGGCGTTGGACTGGGGTAAACACAGTAACAGTTTTAACAACACCAGGTTAAAGTCCAACAGGTTTATTTGCTACCAAATAAACCTGTTGGACTTTAACCTGGTGTTGTTAAAACTGCTTCTGAGGCTTCCCAATTCAACACATTGTTCAGCATGCTGTCAGACAGGGTAGAGTGGAATGTACATCCATAATGAGCACATTACCCTCGGTAATTACAATCTCCGCCATGATCATCCATTTCGCCAGGAGGTTGAGTTCCTCATGGTCAGTGGTCCTGGCTATTTCCATTGCTCCTTCCGCCATGGATATTATCATGTGAAACTCGGGGAAACTTCCTCCCATCTGAGTCATCTCCTTTGCATTGTGTACTTGTTTCTCCTGCATAGACAAAAGCATGCAGTATAAGGCACTGCAATGCTATATGGCCAGCTGCTCCAGTTCATTAACATTTGCATGTCTCAGTGGTGACAGGTCCTCTGTAGAGCTATGGTTCAGAGCCAATCTGAGAGATCATTAAGTGTCCTGGGCACACACCCTTCCCATTTATAGGTACAGCAGGCAGATTCAAGTCTTCATGTAGTGTGTCTGCTGGAGGGTGAATACATAGGAATCTAGCCTGAAGGTTGAGGACACTCCCTTATCAGAGTGTATGAGGTCAATGAACCTGGACTAGCTGGCCTGGAATTTAAACATTTTAGCTTCACCCTTGCAGGTTCTGAGCTCTGCTTGCTAAAGCTGGACCTCCAAGGGAGATTCAATAGAGTCTTATGCTGGGATAAAACTTCTACCTTTTTGCTTCCAGACTTTTGTGTCTCTGGAGCTTCTTGTTTCTGGTGAATTTATTCCCCATCTGTAGCTTCAGTCAGGCGTTTGTTTCAGTTCAGAATCCATTGAACGTGTCCTTCATTCTTGTAAGGATAAGGGTTTTTGAACAGGACGCTGCCACCGTGAAGAATCCTGCCTTGGACACCATGTAGTGGGCTCCATAGTCTAGAATATATTAACAGCAAATCTTTATTCACAACTCATAATTATAGATGATCCACCATTGTCAGCATAGTTTTATGAAGGGTAAGTCATGCTTGACAAACATCTTTGAGGACATTACCAGCAACGTGGATAATGGGGAACCTGTGGATGTGGTATACCTAGAGTTCCAGAATGTGTTTGACAAGGTGTCACATAAAAGACTGATCCAGAAGGTGATATTGCAGGGTGTGGTGAACCATCGTTGGTTACCACTGGGGGTTGTTCTTATGTTACTGTTGGGTTAGGGTGTTGTCACTGTGGGGGTTGTATAATGTTGTTGGGTTAGGGTGTTTACCTGTTGTAAATGTTATTATGGCACATCCCGGTGGGGCCCCGCCTCCGGAGGAGAGGTATAAGACCCTCTGCTCCGGCAGGACCCCTTCAGTCTGAACTGGTGTATTCGTGTTAGTTAATTCCATTGTTTGACAATAAAAGCCTTCAATACTGAAGCCTTGTTCCACGTGCTTGTCGCGCATCAATTTTATTGTCAAACAGAAAACTCTCAGCTGTAAAAAAAAGAGTATGGAACAGATCTTGAAACCAGATCGTCTGGCGTTGGACCCACGTGCGGTCGGTGCCGCTAACACCTTCGACCACTGGTGGAAGTGTTTCGAAGACTACCTGGCTGCCTCTGTAGCTATTACTACAGACAGCGACAAACTCCAAGTCCTCCACGCAAGGGTAAGCGACACGATTTATCTCGCCATTCGTGCGGCTACCACTTACCCGAGGGCCGTCGAGCTCTTGAAGAAACGATACACGAAACCACCCAATGAGATACACGCTCGTTACCTCCTCGCTACACGACGTCGGCAGTCGGGCGAAACCATGGAGGACTACGCCAATGAGCTCCTGCAGCTTGCCAGGGGTTGCGATTGTAAAGACGTATCAGCCGAACAATACATGTACGACCTCGCCCGAGACGCGTTCGTAGCAGGGGTAGGGTCCTCGTACATCCGGCTTAAATTACTGGAAAAAGGGAACCTTGACTTGACCCAAGCGATGGAGATGGCTGAGATGCTGGAAGCGGCGTCGAAAAGCTTGGCGCTGTACCCCGAGGACCACGTGGAGTCAACGTGGCAAGAGCAAGCTCAAATCCCTCCTCGCCCCGCAAACTCACGCTCCCAGATCGATCCGACGACGGCGGCAGCTCCAGGCGGCCAGCGATGCTATTTTTGCGGTGGGGCCAAGCATCCACGGCAACAGTGTCCGGCAAGAACGGCAATCTGCAGCCAGTGCGGTAAAAAAGGCCACTACGGTAAAGTTTGCAGGTCGAAGTCCAAAAACGGCAGTGCAGCTTGTAACCCTCCAGAGCGGAGACAATCTCCTTCGGCGTCGCAGTACCCACGAGGTCCGACCACGTGTGAATCCAGGACGGCGCCATCGTGGCTGACGAAGGAGGAGGAAGACCACCAGGAGTCGCTGCGTTTGGCGCCCTCGCCCACGTGCGATTCATGGGGGCGGCCATCATGGTCCACGATGACTAGGAGCGACCAGCAGGGGTCCTCAGCATCAACATCGGCGGCATGCAGTGACGCCCAGGGGCCAACGGTGGCGTCGATCTCCCTGGACCAGACGAAGCACCACAGGCTTGAGAATTCAATGATGGATATCAAGGTAAATGGTCGTACTGTGAATTGTCTGTTTGACAGTGGGAGCACCGAGAGTTTCATACACCCTGACACTGCTAAAAGGTGTGGACTCCGGGTTCTACCTGCCAAGCAGACAATTTCCATGGCATCACGGTCCCGGTCTGTACCGATCCAAGGACGATGTATGGTAACTCTAGAGGTACAGGGCACAATTTACGAGCAATACAGGCTCCTTGTGTTACCTCACCTTTGTGCGCCAATTCTCCTCGGACTAAATTTTATGGTCCACATGAAGAGTGTGATCCTACAGTACGGTGGGCCACTCCCTTCACTGGCAGTAGGGAATCAGCCGCAGCCTCCAAATTGCCCAAAGCGCCCTGCATGCAATCTTTCCACTCTGAAAATCACTACACCATCCCTATTTAAGAATCTGGTACCAGGCTGCAAGCCCATCGCTACTAAGAGTAGGCGTTACAGCGCTGAAGACCGGATCTTTATTAGATCTGAGGTTCAGCGGCTCCTCAAGGAAGGGATCATACAGGCCAGTGCTAGTCCGTGGAGAGCGCAGGTCGTGGTAGTCAAAAGCGGGAACAAACCTCGGATGGTCATCGACTACAGTCAGACCATTAACCGTTATACGCAGCTGGATGCGTATCCTCTCCCGCGCATTTCTGATATGGTCAATCAGATTGCGCAGTACCGAGTGTTCTCTACCATAGACCTTAAGTCCGCCTACCATCAACTCCCCATCCGCCCAGAAGACCGACAATATACGGCTTTTGAGGCGGATGGTCGTCTATACCATTTCCTCAGGGTTCCATTTGGTGTCACCAATGGGGTCTCGGTCTTCCAGCGTGCTATGGACCGAATGGTGGACCAGAACGGGTTGCGGGCTACCTTCCCGTACCTGGATAACGTCACCATCTGCGGCCATGACCAGCAGGACCATGACACGAATCTCCAACACTTTCTGCGCACTGCATCTCGCCTGAATCTGACCTATAACAGGGAGAAGTGCGTATTCCGTACGCGCAGGTTAGCCATCCTTGGATACGTGGTGGAAAACGGGGTCATTGGCCCTGATCCAGACCGTATGCGCCCCCTTACTGAACTTCCCTTGCCCGCTAGCACGAAAGCACTGAGGAGATGCCTCGGGTTCTTTTCGTACTCTGCGCAGTGGGTTCCCAACTACGCGGACAAAGCTCGTCCGCTCATCAAGTCCACTACCTTCCCACTCACGCCGGAGGCCCAATTGGCCTTCAAGGCTTTGAAAAGCGACATTTCGAAAGCCACGATGCACGCGGTGGATGAATCCATCCCTTTCCAGGTGGAGAGTGATGCATCTGATTTCGCCCTAGCCGCCACACTAAACCAGGCAGGCAGGCCCGTCGCGTTCTTTTCCCGCACCCTTCAAGGCCCCGAAATTCGGCACTCAGCGGTGGAGAAGGAGGCTCAGGCCATTGTGGAGGCAGTCAGACACTGGCGCCATTACCTGGCGGGGAAGCGGTTCACTCTGATCACGGATCAACGATCCGTGGCGTTTATGTTCAGCAACACGCAGAGGGGCAAGATCAAGAACGATAAGATCTTGCGGTGGAGAATTGAGCTCTCCACCTATAATTACGATATTATGTATCGTCCAGGGAAGCTCAATGAGCCCTCGGATGCCCTCTCGCGCGGAACATGCGCCATCATGCAGGAGGACCGCTTGAAGGCCCTCCACAATGACCTGTGTCATCCTGGAGTCACCCGACTCTACCATTTCGTCAAAGCCCGCAACCTGCCCTACTCGGTGGAGGATGTCAGGTCAGTGACGAGAAGCTGTCGGATTTGCGCAGAATGCAAACCGCACTTTTATCGACCAGACCGGGCACAATTGGTCAAGGCCACTCGCCCTTTTGAGAGGCTGAGTGTGGATTTTAAGGGCCCCCTTCCCTCAACGGACCGGAACGTCTATTTCCTCAACATAATAGACGAGTACTCCCGGTTCCCGTTTGTTGTCCCCTGTGCGGACACGTCGACTGCCACCGTCATCAAGGCATTCAGTGAGCTTTTTACCCTGTTCGGGTACCCCTGCTACATTCATAGCGACAGGGGCTCGTCGTTCCTGAGCAACGACTTGAGGCAATTCCTGCTCTCATTCGGGATTGCCTCTAGTAGAACCACGAGCTACAACCCTAGGGGTAACGGACAGGTGGAAAGGGAGAATGCTACAGTCTGGAAGGCTGTCCTACTGGCACTGAAATCCAGGGGCCTTCCAGTCTCCCGTTGGCAGGAGGTCCTTCCAAATGCGCTCCATTCTATCCGCTCCCTCCTGTGTACGGCAACCAATGCTACTCCCCACGAGAGGATGTTCTCAATCCCTCGGAAGTCGTCCTCGGGGATCTCATTGCCAGCCTGGTTGACGTACCCAGGACCCGTCCTTCTGCGGCGACATGTGAGGGCTCGCAGGTCCGACCCCTTGGTCGAACCGGTCCAACTCCTCCACGCCAACCCTCAGTATGCCTATGTGGCATATCCTGACGGGTGAGAGGACACTGTCTCCATTCGAGACCTGGCGCCCGCAGGGGACGTAGCAACTCCTGTCGCTCCCATACCCCCTGTCACGAATCCCCTATTACTCATTTCTTCCCCAGACGTGGCGCGGTCAGCACCGGGACCAGTGCATAACAGTTATACTCCCATGTACAGCTTGCCTGAGACTCGGAGATCGGCGCCACCACCGAAGGTTCCAGGATCCCCTGCACCATCGCCTCACCAGGGCCAACCGGCCCGGGAGTCCTTGAGGGGACAGCCGGACGCTGTTTTGGAGAGAACGCCACCGCAAGCACCTGCTCCGGTTTCGCAACCGGTGTTGAGGAGATCACAGCGACGGTGCGGTCCTCCAGACCGTCTGGACTTGTGAATTTTGTACATATGACCTGTTTTTTTTTGCACCCCGCCGGCCTTTGTTTTTAAAGGAGGGGTGAATGTGGTGAACCATCGTTGGTTACCACTGGGGGTTGTTCTTATGTTACTGTTGGGTTAGGGTGTTGTCACTGTGGGGGTTGTATAATGTTGTTGGGTTAGGGTGTTTACCTGTTGTAAATGTTATTATGGCACATCCCGGTGGGGCCCCGCCTCCGGAGGAGAGGTATAAGACCCTCTGCTCCGGCAGGACCCCTTCAGTCTGAACTGGTGTATTCGTGTTAGTTAGTTCCATTGTTTGACAATAAAAGCCTTCAATACTGAAGCCTTGTTCCACGTGCTTGATTGTCGCGCATCACAGGGGATTGTGGGTAGAGTACTAGATTGGATTGGAGATTGGCTGACTGACAGGAAGCAGAGGGTCAGGATAAATGGGTCCTTCTCTGGCTGGCAAAATGTAACTAGTGGGGTGCTGCAAGGGTCAGTCCATGGAACTCAACTATTTACAATTTCTATAAATGATCTGCAAGCATAACAAAATTCACAAATGATACTAAAATAGGTGGGAAAGAAGGCTGTGATAAGAAGATAAAGAGTTTACAGGTGGATATTGACAGGCTAGGAGAATGGGCCCAAATCTGGCAGGTGGAGTTTAATGTGCATAAGTGCGAGGTTATCCATTTTGGCTGTGACCTCTTTTGAGTCCTCCGACCAACAGGAGATGTTAGTTTCCTTACATCGCTTCCCTTTTGTAGATTGAATAAGGTACAGATGCAACCTAACCACTTTGAACTGCTCTGATTGACAGCTCCAGAGCAGATCAAACAGTTCATTGTAGGTACAATTAGTTAATGCTCCACGAAGCCTCAAGAACTTCCTTTTTCATAACAGCTACTGACTTAGCCCCATTCTCTGAACATAACATTTTTTCCTAGTCTTTGAGCTTTCCTGGAAAGATCAAAGACTTTTAAGTGCTTTGCTTATATTCAATTTCACTCTCCATTACCTTCGAATAGATTCCCAATTGACAAGTCCAGGCTATTTCACAGTAGGCAGTGGCTTTGTTTTTGATTCCCTTCATGGTTGATTGAATCTGAAGTACTTCCTCTTTTCTATCCACACTTTTTCACACAGTTGTGTGCTTTGTTCTGAAGGCCTTGGCTCACTGTTCTTTTTTGAGTGGGTCTTCTTCAACCTCTCAACCTCTCATCATCAAATAGCATGCAGGCACTGGAGGTTGCTTCCATCCATAGATGAGATTGGCACCGTTCCTCCTCCCACCCCGCAGGTGACACCCTAGCAGGTGGATGTGACACCCTGGCAGGTGACACCCTAGCAGGTGGATGTGACACCCTGGCAGGTGACACCCTAGCAGCACATTTATTGATGCAGTGCATCAGCAAACTAACTCAACTAAAATATTAAATAACTTCCGAGGACTGAAACTTACAGGTACATCAGATATAAAATTCATAAAACTATTTGTCAATTATTTTTCAAAACCTGTCTAAGGCACAAATAACAACAGTTTTGGCCATTGAAAATCTCTTATTTCCAATTAATTGATGTTTCTTTAAGTTTAAGTTTTTAAAGTTTATTTATTAGTGTCACAAGTAGGCTGATATTAACACTGCAATGAAATTACAGTGAAAATCCCCTAGTCGCCACACTCCAACGCCTGTTCAGGTACACTGAGGGAAAATTTAGCATGGTGGTTTCCTCCCACGTCTTTTGGACTGTGGGAGGAAACTAGAGCACCTGGAGGAAACCCACGCAGACATGGGGAGAACGTGCAGACTCCGCACAGAGAGTGGCCCAAGCCGGGAATCGAACCCGGGTCCCTGGAGCTGTGAGGCAGCAGTGCTAACCACTGTGCCTAATTTCATTCTTCACAATTCAAGTGTTTATTTTCAATTTAAACATTATGAATGATATCCTTATTTCCGTGGTGGATTTATAGTTCTTACTGAAGCTGATATCGATTTAACATTGAACTGAGACGTTTTTTGACTGTCAAATCTCTAATGACCGACAGATGGGCATTTGCCATGATTTAGATTTTGATTGATTCCAGCTGTATTATCCATGGCCATGCCTCATAAATATTCCACTCTTCCTCTGTGCAAACACCAGTCTTTACAGCAATACAAAACAATCTTTTCAAAAACTACACCCACTGATCGGACACTTTTGCCAAAAAGCTTTTGATTGTGCCAAAGGTCTGAGAGGAATGAATGGGTAAATTGACTAATTCCTCACTCCAAATAAGAAGCAGTGAAATCAAAGGTGGAAATACAATCAGATGTCTGCCTTGTTCTCACTTTGAGCACAGGCTGACAGTGACATGGATGAGTTTAGTCTTAAAACATTTATTTTTAATTCTTTCCCACTCCACTTGGCTCTCTGAATTTAATTGTAAGTTTTTATCATGGTGCACTGGAGAATTACATTTCCACAGAAACAACATCTCCCATGGTGCATCTTTTATGCACAGCAGGCTTCATCAATAGAAATGAGGACTCCCTCCTTTTTTGCTGATTCTTGCGTGATGTGGTTGTCATAGGAGCTGGAGTGCATTCGGAGTTGGGCGAAAATTACAATCTGTTGATGCATCTTTTTTGCACAATGATTTTTTTAATAACAGCTTGTCATCAACGATTAAAGATTGGGTATAATTTCTACCTCAAGACGCCTGGAGAACAGTATTCCCCTGGAGGGGAATCTTCTTGTAAGCATTGCTAATATCAACTAAGGTGTTTCCGAAAAGATGGATGATTTTCTTTTAATATATTATTTCTAATTGTATATACCACCCGAATGAAAAAGGGAAATTTTGATCAAATTATTTGAACAATTTGGCCAATATTGAATTGCAACTTTGAAAAAATAACAAAGAATTGGTTATTTTTGGTTTTATTGTTGGCCACCCATTCACTGATACTTTTTTAAAAAATCATTTTTGATTAATTTACAATTAGTCATTTGGATATTTGGTTACTTAAATTGGTCCTTTCTTTAGATAATCATTCATTTTTTTCCATAAAAATGTCAGAAGTGTGGTGTGCTGAGATGTGACACCGAGACACGTTTACAGTTACGCCCTCCTTCACTTCACATGACATGGCATAAGTATACTGCAAGATTTGAGCATTTTAGAACATAGAACATAGAACAGTACAGCACAGAACAGGCCCTTCGGCCCACGATGTTGTGCCGACCTTCATCTGAAACCAAGATCAAGCTATCCCACTCCCTACCATCCTGGTGTGCTCCATGTGCCTATCCAATAACCGCTTAAATGTTCCTAAAGTGTCTGACTCCACTATCACTGCAGGCAGTCCATTCCACACCCCAACCACTCTCTGCGTGAAGAACCTACCTCTGATATCCTTCCTATATCTCCCACCATGAACCCTATAGTTATGCCCCCTCGTAATAGCTCCATCCACCCGAGGAAATAGTCTTTGAACGTTCACTCGATCTATCCCCTTCATCATTTTATAAACCTCTATTAAGTCTCCCCTCAATCTCCTCCGCTCCAGAGAGAACAGCCCCAGCTCCCTCAACCTTTCCTCATAAGACCGACACTCCAAACCAGGCAGCATCCTGGTAAATCTCCTCTGCACTCTTTCCAGCACTTCCACATCCTTCTTATAGTGAGGTGACCAGAACTGCACGCAATATTCCAAATGCGGTCTCACCAAGGTCCTGTACAGTTGCAGCATAACCCCACGGCTCTTAAACTCCAACCCCCTGTTAATAAAAGCTAACACACTATATGCCTTCTTCACAGCTCTATCCACTTGAGTGGCAACCTTTAGAGATCTGTGGATATGGACCCCAAGATCTCTCTGTTCCTCCACAGTCTTCAGAACCCTACCTTTGACCCTGTAATCCACATTTAAATTAGTCCTACCAAAATGAATCACCTCACATTTATCAGGGTTAAACTCCATTTGCCATTTTTCAGCCCAGCTTTGCATCCTATCTATGTCTCTTTGCAGCCTACAACACCCCTCCACCTCATCCACTACTCCACCAATCTTGGTGTCATCAGCAAATTTACTGATCCACCCTTCAGCCCCCTCCTCTAAGTCATTAATAAAAATCACAAAGAGCAGAGGACCAAGCACCGATCCCTGCGGCACTCCGCTAGCAACCTGCCTCCAGTCCGAAAATTTTCCATCCACCACCACCCTCTGTCTTCGATCAGACAGCCAGTTACCTATCCAATCGGCCAACTTTCCCTCTATCCCACACCTCCTTACTTTCATCATAAGCCGACCATGGGGGACCTTATCAAACGCCTTACTAAAATCCATGTATATGACATCAACCGCCCTACCTTCATCAACACACCTAGTTACCTCCTCAAAAAATTCTATCAAATTTGTGAGGCACGATTTGCCCTTCACAAATCCGTGCTGACTATCCCGGATTAATCCGCATCTTTCTAAATGGTCGTAAATCCCATCCCTAAGGACCTTTTCCATCAATTTACCAACCACCGAAGTCAGACTAACCGGTCTATAATTACCAGGGTCATTTCTATTCCCTTTCTTAAACAGAGGAACAACATTTGCCACTCTCCAGTCCTCTGGCACCATCCCCGTGGACAGCGAGGACCCAAAGATCAAAGCCAAAGGCTCTGCAATCTCATCCCTCGCCTCCCAAAGAATCCTAGGATACATTTCATCAGGCCCGGGGGACTTATCGACCTTCAGTTTATTCAAAACTGCCAATACATCCTCCCTCCGAACATCTATTTCCTCCAGCCTATTAGCCTGTAACACCTTCTCTTCCTGAAAAACATGGCCCCTCTCCTTGGTGAACACTGAAGAAAAGTATTCATTCATCACCTCGCCTATCTCTACTGATTCCATACACAAGTTCCCACCACTGTCTTTGACCGGCCCTAACCTCACCCTGGTCATTCTTTTATTCCTCACATAAGAGTAAAAAGCCTTGGGGTTTTCCTTGATCCGACCCGCCAAGGACTTCTCATGTCCCCTCCTAGCTCTCCTCAGCCCCTTTTTCAGCTCGTTCCTTGCTAACTTGTAACCCTCAGTCGAGCCATCTGAACCTTGTTTCCTCATCCCTACATAAGCTTCCCTCTTCCTTTTCACAAGACATTCCACCTCTTTTGTGAACCACGGTTCCCTCACTCGGCCATTTCCTCCCTGCCTGACAGGGACATACCTATCAAGGACACCCAGTATTTGTTCCTTGAAAAAGTTCCACTTTTCATCAGTGCCTTTCCCTGACAGTTTCTGTTCCCATCTTATGCCCCCTAATTCTTGCCTAATCGCATCATAATTACCTCTCCCCCAATTGTAAGCCTTGCCCTGCCGTCCGGCCCTATCCCTCTCCATTGCAATAACAAAAGACACCGAATTGTGGTCACTATCTCCAAAGTTCTCTCCCACAACCAAATCTAACACTTGGCCCGGTTCATTTCCCAGTACCAAATCCAATGTGGCCTCACCCCTTGTCGGCCTATCCACATATTGTGTCAGGAAACCCTCCTGCACACACTGCACAAAAAGTGCCCCATCCAAACTATTTGACCTACAAAGGTTCCAATCAATATTTGGAAAGTTAAAGTCCCCCATGACAACTACCCTGTGACCCCCACACGTATCCATAATCTGCTTAGCAATTTCTTCCTCCACATCTCTATTACTATTTGGGGGCCTATAGTAAACTCCTAGCAACGTGACCGCTCCTTTCCTGTTTCTAACTGCAGCCCATATTACCTCAGTGTGCATATCCCCCTCAAAGTGCTTTTCCGCAGCCGTTAAACTATCCTTGATTAACAATGCTACTCCTCCACCTCTTTTACCAGCTTCCCTACACTTACTGAAACATCTATACCCCGGAACGTCCAACAACCATTCCTGTCCTTGTTCTACCCACGTCTCCGTAATGGCCACAACATCATAGTCCCAAGTAGCAATCCACGCCCCAAGTTCATCCACCTTGTTCCGGATGCTCCTTGCATTGAAGTAGACACACTTCAACCCATCTTCCTGTCTACCGGTACCCACCCTTGACCTTGATACCTTCCCCAATACCTCACCACCCTCAACACTGACTTCCGGACTACAACTCCTTTTCCCACTCCCCTGACAAATTAGTTTAAATCCCCCTGAAGAGCCGTAGCAAATTTCCCTCCCAGGATATTGGTGCCCCTCTGGTTCAGGTGCACCCCGTCCTGTTTGTAGAGGTCCCACCTTCCCCAGAACGTGTTCCAATTATCCACGTATCTGAAACCCTCCCTCCTGCACCATCCCTGCAACCACATGTTTAAGTGCACTCTCTCCCTGTTCCTCAACTCGCTATCACGTGGCACCGGTAGCGTACCAGAGATGACCACATGTTTTGTCTTTGCTCTCAGCTTCCAGCCGAGCTCCCGAAATTCCTGTTTTAAATCCCCGTCCCTTCTCTTACCTATGTCGTTGGTACCAATGTGTACCACGACTTGTGACTGTTTCCCCTCCCCCTTAAGAATCCGGAAAACACGGTCCGAGACGTCACGGACCCTGGCATCCGGTAGGCAACATACCATCCGTGTGTCTCTTTTGCTGCCACAGAACCTCCTATCTATCCCTCTAACTAACGAGTCCCCAATAACTATTGCCCTCCCGCTCTCCTCCTTACCCTCCTGAGCCACAGGGACGGACTCAGTGCCGGAGATCCTCTCACTGCGGCTCACCACTGGTATGTCGTCCCCCTCAACCGTATCCAAAGCGGAATACTTATTGCTAAGGGGAACGACCACAGGGGATCCCTGCACCGACTGCTTCTTCCCAGCCCCTCTCACCGTCACCCATCTATTTTCATTCCGCGGAGTAACTGTATCCCTGAAGCTTCTGTCTATGGCCATCTCTGCATCCCTAATGATCCTAAGTTCCTCCAACTCCAGCTCCAGTTCCCTTACACGGTTTTGGAGGAGCTGCAGATGGATGCACTTCTCACAGGTATAATCAGCAGGGACACTGACGTCGTCCCTCACCTCGAACATAGTGCAAGAGGAACATTGCACTGCCTTCACACCCATCCCCTCTAGATACCTTGCCAGTACCAGGTAGAAACAGCAAAAAATGAATTAACTCACCCCTGCTCGCCCAAGCCCTGTGAGCCAAAGCCCTACAGCTTTCACTCTGCCTCCTGCTCACTACACTGCCCGCTAACGACGCTGCCCGCTCAAAAGTGCGGCCTACTTTTAAACCCTCCAAAAACCTTCCCAGACTCCTGCTGGGCCCACTTCCTGTTTTAAAAAAAACCTCCGATTTTTTACACAAATTTAACTTAAAATAAATAAATAAATGTAGTGAACAAACCAACTGCCTTCTCCTCAGCCTGGTCCTGTGGAACAATGAGTTTTGTTTTATTTCCCCCTCTGCTGCCCTCTCTGTTAGGGAGGTTTAAATAAAGTCAGTGCAATAATGGCTGCCTGCAGTTGAGGATATGTTTGAATAACCCAATGCTTTACATAACTGAAAGATGACAACAATATGAATGGAATTCTCTTCAAACCTTCATGTGAGAAATTAAAGATTGAAGAACAGTGTGATACATCTTTTGGAACTTCTAAACTTGATCTTGGTGAAGTTTTTTAGTGATTTGAAAGATTACTTCAAGTTTGTGCATTAAATGCAGTGAATTAGTGTGGTATGTAATTGAGAAAATGGCGGTGAAGGCATATTTTGTGACAGTGGAGATTATCAGCAAACAGTAAATAAGGTGATTGAAAATGTTACCACCCACCAGTGAAGATTTGTTTCCTAATTTCGCTAATGAAAAGATGTTCAGTAAGATAGATTTGTCAAACATGTATTTTCAATTAGACTTAACTGGCAAGAATAAGGGATTACTTACCATCCATGCGCACAAAGAGCCGTACCAGAGCAAAAGGTTAACATTTGGGGGTGTCTACTGCTCCCACAGTATTTCAGAGCATCATGGGTCGTGTACTAAGTGGTCTGAAATAAGTGTGCCAATTCTTATTAGCAGTAAGATGGAGAACGAGCACATTGTAAGGTTCAATAGAATAACATCAAAGCTAAAAAGCACAAGTTTTGCTTCATGATGTCAAGTGTAACAAGCCTTGGTCACCAAATAGATGCAGGAACAGGTTCAAGAGATTTTGAAAGCAAAGAGACTAGAGAATAAAGAAGAACTTAGACCATTCATAGGAATTGTGTGTGTTATTCCAAGTTCATCCCTGACTTAGCCAATACATTCATTCCACTCAATCAACTGCCCAAAGATGGAATACAGTAGGAGTAGTCTGTGGAGTGTCAGAAAGCATTTGAAGAAGTGAAGAAAGTACTGTATTTTGTCAACAAGACAGTACTAATATGAAAAGAAATCAAAACTGCATGTATCAAAACTTTTATTGTTTTAAAATGGACTTCTCATGAACAACAAAATGGCTGCAATAGGTCACATAGCTATCAAGATAGACCATCAGTTCTGGAAGGTTCCAACAAAGACTACAAGAACAAAAAAGTCCCACTCCCATCCTTGTGGAACCTCACATCCCATTGTAAGGCTACATTATAATTACGAATTTTGATAACTAACGAATGGACTGACTCCCCCAGCCGGGTCAATAATATTGAAACTCGTTATACCTAAGGAAATATTAACAGCCACCATTTTGCTCCAAAGGGAAATAATAAATTTTAGGCAAGAGCACAGAAACTGTTTATGAGGGTTGCAATTGACTCATAAATGGGCCACACCAGATGATCTCATGCTTCTAGCCTTTTGGATCATTTTAATATTACTATCCCAACCTCATCGCTTCTTTAACACCAACTGGAAAGAATTCAAGCAGCACCCGGCTAAGCAAGCAGCCAGACACCGACTCTCAACTCCTGAAAGCTGGGTTGATTTTAAAAGTCTCTGATCAATGCCAAGCACAGAAAACCCATCATGCTGCAGCATAATTTGTTTCAAGGTTTTCGGTGTTGATGTCCCAAACCAGAACTGGAATGAACCCCATCATGAAGGAAATACACTCTGGACTTTGACTTCTTGGACTTTCAAAATCATATCATTTAATATTCGTTTCTATGGTCCTTTTACTGTTGTTGCCCATAGTTGTAAATCTTCAACTTTTCTGTCCCCCCTGACTGCACATGTGTTTGAGGTTGCAAACAACTCCCCCACCCCCCCCCCCCCCACCCCCATGCCCAATTGCCCACATTTGGCCCATATCCCTCTAAACCCATCTGATCCATGTAACTGTCTAAATGCTTTTTTAAAGACAAAATTGTACCCAACTCTACAACTGCCTCTGGCAGCTCATTCCAGACACTCACCACCCTCTGAGTGAAAAAAATTGTCCCTCTGGATCCTTTCGTATCTCTCCCCTCTCACCTTAAACCTATGCCCTCTAGTTTTAGACTCCCCTACCTTTGGGAAAATATGTTGACTATCTACCTTATCTATACCCCTCATTATTTTATAGACCCCTATAAGATCACCCCTAAGCCTCCTACGCTCCAGAGAAAAAAGTCCCATAATGCATCCTTCATGTATTTCAATGAAGTCAGGCAAAATTACACAAGATAGGAAAGAAGTATTATTAAGTTCCACAAATACTACAAGGTCGGAAATACACTTTGTTAGCTGATTGCCAAGCCCTTAATATCATATTTTTGAGGGGAGGTGATGGCTTGGTGATATTGTTGCGGGACTAGTAATCAGAAGAACCAGGGTATTGCTCTGTGGTTCCAGGTTTGAAACTGTTGCACCATTGATTATGCAAAGACTCGTTGTTGCGAAATAACAGGCTTTTATTTACGAAAGAATTGAAGCACACCCGAGCCGATAGCTAACCCGAACTGAGGCAAAAGGGGCGGAGAGCAGTCGCCTTTATACCCAGAGAAGGGCGGAGTCCCGGATTGAGGCAGCAGGGGCATGTCCAGGCATATCACACAAACAGACAATACTACAGTGGTTCACCACATTCACCCCCTGTTCAAAAAAAGAGTTCGACGGGGGCGAGGTGGTGGAACGACAGTCACAGAGTTACAAATTCAGTCTCTCCGGGGGCTTGATCTGCCGCTGCGACCGCCGCAGTGTCGGCCGTGGTGCCGGTTCAGGAGGCAGCGGTGGTGAGTCAGACGCCAGTCCATAATCGGTGAAGCCGTCCGTAGCGCCTTCAGACTGCCGGGTGTGTGGAGGCTGCTCCTGGGGCTCAGGCGTGCCGTACACGGGGGCTAGATGAGCGTGCTGCGGCCCTGGTGCATCATGGGCAACATTGGGAGCTGGGGTGAGGGGCTGTGGCACGTAGTACCTGCGGGTGCCAGGTCGCGAATGGAGACTGTGTCCTCCCACCCGTCGTGATACGCCACATAGGCGTATTGGGGGTTGGCGTGGAGGAGTTGGACCATTTCGACCAGGGGGTCCGATTTATGGGTCCGCACGTGCTTCCGGAGCAGGACAGGGCCTGGGGACGTCAGCCACGACGGTAGTGAGGTCCCCGAGGAGGACTTCCTGGGGAAAACAAACATTCGTTCATGAGGGGTGGCGTTGGTAGCTGTGCACAGCAGTGACCTAATTGAGTGTAGCGCATCAGGGAGGACCTCTTGCCAGCGGGAGACTGGAAGACCCTTAGACAAGAGAGCTAATAAAACAGCCTTCTAGACTGTCGCATTCTCCCTCTCCACCTGTCCGTTCCCCCTGGGGTTGCAGCTGGTGGTCCTACTCGAGACTATACCTTTGGAGAGCAGGTACTGGCGCAGCTCGTCACTCATAAAAGAGGAATCCCGGTCGCTATGAATATAGCTAGGGAAATTGAACAGGGTGAAGAGGCTGTGCAGGGCCCTGACGACCGTGGCCGAGGTCATATCCGGGCAGGGAATAGCGAAGGGGAACCACAAATACTCATCGATGACGTTGAGGAAGTATATGTTGCGGTCAGAGGGGGGGAGGGGGCCTTTGAAGTCAACGCTTAGGTGTTCGAAAGGGCGGGTGGCTTTGATGAGGTGCGCTCTGTCTGGCCGATAGAAGTGCAGCTTGCACTCCGTGCAGACTTGGCAGTGCCTGGTTACAGACCTGACTTCCTCGATGGAATAGGGCAGGTTCCGGGCCTTGATGAAGTGGAAGAACCTGGTCATCCCGGGTGGCAGAGGTCGTCGTGGAGAGTCTGTAATCGGTCTAGGTTCGCGCTGGCACAGGTCCCCTGGGACAGGGCGTCTGGGGGCTCATTGAACTTCCCAGGCCGGTATAAAATGTCGTAATTGTAGGTGGAGAGCTCGATTCTCCACCTCAAAATCTTATCATTCTTGATTTTGCCCCGCTGCGCGTTACTGAACATAAAGGCAACGGACCGTTGGTCCGTGAGCAGGGTGAACTGTTTGCCAGCTAAGTAGTGGCGCCAGTGCCGTACAGCCTCCACGATGGCTTGTGCCTCTTTTTCGACAGAGGAGTGTTGAATTTTAGGGCCTTGGAGGGTGCGTGAGAAGAAGGCCACGGGTCTGCCCGCCTGGTTAAGAGTGGCGGCTAGGGCAAAGTCAGATGCATCGCTATCTACCTGGAATGGGATGGATTCGTCTACAGCATGCATCGTGGCCTTCGCGATATCCGCTTTGATGCGGTCAAAAGCCAGCCGAGCCTCCGCCGCCAGGGGAAAAGATGTGGATTTGATGAGCGGACGGGATTTGTCCGCATAATTGGGGACCCACTGGACGTAGTACGAGAAGAAGCCCAGGCATCTCCTCAGTGCTTTGAGGGTGGTGGGGAGGGGAAGTTCCAGGTGGGGACGCATGCGGTCAGGATCGGGGCAGATAACCCCGTTCTCCACAACACAACCAAGGATGGCGAGGCGGCACGTGCGGAATACGCACTTCTCCTTATTATAGGTCAGATTGAGGAGTGCCGCGGTGTGGAGGAATTTTTGGAGGTTGGCGTCGTGGTCCTGCTGATCATGGCCGCAGATGGTGACGTTATCCAGGTGCGGGAAGGTGGCCCGCAACCCGTTCTAGTCCACCATTCGGTCCATCTCACGCTGGAAAACCGTTGGTGACGCCGAAGGGAGCCCGAAGGAAGTGATAGAGACGGCCATCCGCCTCGAAGGCAGTGTATTGGTGGTCTTCCGGGCGGATAGGGAGCTGGTGGTATGCAGACTTCAAGTCAGTGGTGGAGAACACCCGATATTGCACAATCTGATTGACCATGTCAGAGATGCGGGGAAGGGGATACGCGTCCAGCTGCGTGTATCGGTTAATGGTCTGACTGTAGTCGATGACCATGCGATGTTTCTCCCCAGTCTTAACAACCACCACTTGGGCTCTCCAGGGGCTGGTACTGACCTCAATGATCCCTTCCCCCAGGAGGCGTCACACCTTGGACTTAATAAATGCTCTATCTCCAGCGCTGCACCGTCTGCTTTTGGTGGCAATGGGCTTGCGGTCGAGGGTGAGGTGTTCAAAGAGCGAGGGAGGGGCGACTTTAAGGGTCGGGAGACCACAGGTGGTGCGCAGTGGCTGGTCTAATAGCTGCGGATTGCGGACGGAGATTGGGGGAAAAGGCCCATTATACACCATGGTGACGCTCCCAAGGTGACACATGAAATCTAGCCCCAATAGTATGGCAGCGCAGAGTTGTGGCACCACGAGGAGCCTGCACTTCTCGTACACCGTGCCCCGTACTGTCAGAGTTGCCACACAGTAGTCGAGGACATTCACCGACTGGGACGTCGAAGCCATGGAGATTGATTGCTGCATTCACAGTACTGGCAGTGCGTAGCAACTCACTGTGTTAGGGTGGATAAAACTCTCCGTACTCCCACTGTCAAATAAACAGTTTGTAGTGTGACCGTTGACCTTGATGTCCATCATGGCCCAGGCGAGTTGGTGAGGCCTGGACTGGTCCAACGCGACCGAGGCCACCGTCGGATTAGGCGAGGAGCCGCACGCGGTGGACGGGTTCCCAAAATGGCGGCCCGCGTGGCTCACATGCGGCTGATGTCATCCAAGATGGCAGCCCCCGTGGGTCACACGTGGCTGATGGCATCCAAGATGGCGGCTCCCACGGATCGCACGCAGCCGATGGCGTCGAAGACGGTGCCTCCCGCGGATCGCACGCAGCGCTGCTGGGCCTGGAGGCCGATTTTGCCCTGCAGACTTTCAAGTAATGGCCCTTCTTACCACAGCTGGAGCAGATCGCGTCTTTCACCGGGCAGCGTCGTCGTGGGTGCTTCTCCAGGCCGCAGAAGTAGCACCTTGGGCCTCCGGAGACTGCCGCAGTGGTCAGTTCGGTGTCGGGACGGGGCGTGGCGTAGGTTTGCGACCCTCCTGGGTACAGAGATGGCGGCGGTCGCGGTGTCGACGGTGCGTCCTCGTGGTCGGGGGTGTAGGCCTCGAGATTCCGAAATGCCACCTCCAGCGAGCTGGCAAGCGCCACTGTCTTCTGCAGGTCCAGCCCACCTTGTTCCAGCAGGCGCTGCCGGATATAGGTCGACCCGATGCTCGCGACAAAGGCATCTCTGATCAGGTTGTCGGCGTTTTGGGCGGCTGAAACGGCCTTGCAGTTGCAGGCTCTGCCGAGTGCACGCAGTTCGCGCAAGAATTGTTCAGTCGATTCCCCCGGCTGCTGTCTGCGAGTGGCCAGCAGATGTCTGGCATAGACCTCATTCGGCTGCTGGTTGTATTGGCTCTTTAGGAGATCGATTGCCTCCTGGTAAGTTTCTGCGTCTCGGATTATCGCAAAGACGTGAGCGCTGACGCGGGCGTGGAGCATGTGCTGTTTGTCGATGTCGGTTACGATGACGGCGGAGGAGGAGGCGATGAAGGTCTCGAAGCAGCGCAGCCAGTGATCAAAACAGTTTGAGGCCCCAACAGCCTGAGGGTCCAAGTCAAGTTTATCAGGTTTTAAGAGTTGCTCCATCGCAAAAACTTTCGTAAAAAGAATTGATGCACCATTGATTATGCAAAGACTCATTGTTGCAAAATAACAGGCTTTTATTAACGAAAGAATTGGAGCACACCTGAACCGATAGCTAATCCGAACTGAGGCAAAAGGGGTGGAGAGCAGTCGCCTTTATACCCAGAGAAGGGCGGAGCCCCGGATTGAGGCAGCAGGGGCGTGTCCAGGCATATCACACAAACAGACAATACGACAGTGGTTCACCACAGAAACACACCATGGCAGATGGTAAATTTTGAATTCAGTAAAAACCTGGAATTAAGGGGGTAATTTTGAGCCCATGCTCGCCGTCTATGCGAATGCCAGCGGGGACTCAAGATCCGGAAATCACAGTTCTTACCAGCGAGAATGCAATTTCAGGTCTTTCCCGCCCCTCACTGGTGACATCATCTTGACATCATAATGGCTTACTGTGACATCATTAGGTTCATGCCCATAAAGGGCGTGAAACAGCTACACATGGATTTGAATAGATGTTAATATAATTAATCCACCCCCCTCACCAGATATTGGAGACCAACGTATATTGACACCCATATCAGCATGGTTTACAACAGCTTCACCTGAACCTGTTGTGGGTTCTCACTAGGGGCATAAAGATATGTGGGGGTAGGGCCTGGGTGGGATTGTGGTCGGTGCAGACTCGATGGGCCGAATGGCCTCCTTCTGCACTGTAGGGTTTCTATGATTTCTATGATAAGCATAGCTCCTGTAGGAGAGGGTCATGGCCTGTCAGTGCCCTGGCAATGCATCCTGGCACTGCCCCTTGGCACAGGTTGACACGACCAGGTTGGTACTGCCAGATTGGCAATGGCATGGTACCAACATGGCAGTCTAAAGTTTTAAAGTTTATTTATTAGTGTCACAAGTAGTGTCATATTAACCCTGCAATGAAGTTACTGTGAAAATCCCCAAGTCGCCACACTCTGGCGCCTGTTCGGGTACACTGAGGGAGAATTTAGCATGGCCAATGGACCTAACCAGCACATCTTTGAGACTGTGGGAGGAAACTGGAACAACCGGAGGAAACACATGCAGACACAGGGAGAACTTTAGGTTGATTGGCCAGGTTAAAAATTGCCCCTTAGAGTCCAGAGATGCGTAGGTTAGAGGGATTAGCAGGTAAAATATGTGGGGGTAGGGCCTGGGTGGGATTGTGGTCGGTGCAGACTCGATGGGCCGAATGGCCTTCTTCTGCACTGTAGGGTTTCTATGATTCTATGAATTTGTAAACCCCAGTGGCAGCCTCATGGGGGAGGGTGGGAGGATTAATTTAGATGTGCTGGTGGCCAGGAGTAGATGGAGGAGCAGGGGATGCTGGCGATGGCTGTTGGAGGGGGCAGGGGATGGGACGCGGGGGACAGGAAGTTGGGTGCTGGCTCCAACTGTGGCGGGGGGGTGGGGGGGGCGGCGGAAGAGGCCGATGATCGGGGATTGAGAGAAAGGGGCTGATAATCAGGGGTTGGGGGGAAGGGGCCGATGTTCAGGGGGGAAGCTGGGAGGAGATCTGATCAAGGATGGGGAGGGGAGACCTTGAGAGTTTGGTGATGAGCTGGGGGAGGTGAGATTTATACATGTTCTGATTGGGGCTCCCTTTAAAGAAGGCACCCCACTCTCTGCTCAGCCAGGCTTTGCTGGTGTGTTGAGCCCCACCCCCATGCATGACGGTATGAAATAACGCCCCTGGATTATTTTTGGCGTAGTGTGGTAAGATCTGGAGAGAAAATCGACTGGTTTCTCCAGAGAGAAAAATGCCAGTTTTCTTGTCTTAACCAGATCATAGAATCATAGAATCCTACAGTGCAAAAAGAGGCCATTCGGCCCATCGAGTCTGCACCAACCACAATCCCAACCAGGCCCTGTCCACATATCCCTACATATTTACCCACTAACCCCTCTAACCTATGCATCCCGGGACACTAAGGGGCAATTTAGAATGGCCAATCAACCTCGCCCGCACATCTTTGGACTGTGGGAGGAAACCGGAGCACCCGGAGGAAACCCACGCAGACACAGGGAGAATGTGCAAACTCCGGAGGAAACCCACGCAGACACAGGGAGAATGTGCAAACTCTGAAACAACACTTCCCATTTTTGGGGAAGAGGTCCCCTTAAAGGTCTAATGATGACCATGCAACCATTGTTGACTGTTGTACAAAACCATCTGATTCACTAATGTCAATTCGGGAGGGAAATCTGCCATCCTTATCTGGCTGATCTGACTACAGATCCACAGCAATGTGGTTGACTCTTAAATGCCTCTGAAATGGCCTAGCAAGCCATTCGGTCCAGTTAGGGATGGGCAATAAATGGCCCAGGCGATAAATGGCCCAGCCAATGATGCCCACATCCCATGAATCAATTAAAAAATATGTTTGGTTCAAACAAGGGAAGCCATTGGGTTCCCTGTGAATTATTTTGCATATACAAATTACATTCTAGTGTCGTAAGTGAAATTACTGAAGGAACTCACAAGGGATGTAGTGCTTAATAAAATGTTCAATTCTGTCATGAATTGCTGGCCTAAAAGGTGTGATGATGAGAAATTTCATGAGTATTCCACATGTAGAAATGAACTGAGTACTGGACAAGTGGATGTCTTGCATAA
The DNA here is from genome assembly GCF_964213995.1 of Mustelus asterias. Classification (NCBI taxonomy): domain Eukaryota; kingdom Metazoa; phylum Chordata; class Chondrichthyes; order Carcharhiniformes; family Triakidae; genus Mustelus; species Mustelus asterias. The sequence continues at coordinate 32,636,049 of NC_135817.1, read as the reverse complement.
GTTTTAGAGAGCGATTGTTAGAGGAAATTCATCAAGAGTGAACAGGGATAGCCCATATGAACGCAGTAATAAGAAACTATTTTGGTATCCAAAGATAGATATTGAGGAGTTGGTGAAAACCTGTGGTGAGTCTCATATTGAGAAATGATTCCTTTCATTCAATGGTCAAACACAAGAAAATAGTGGAAACGAGTTACAGATTGATTTCTTTGAAGTGAAGGGAAAGAGTACCTTGTTTTGGTCAATAGCTACAGCAAGTGGAAGTTAAGTGTATGTTCAATAACAGAAGGACCAAAACTATTGATGTTTTGGGAAGATAGATGCAATTTATAGGTAGCCAGTAGTGTTGGTGTCAGATAATTATCCACAGTTTGAAATGTTTCAGTGTAAGAACGGAGTCAAACATACTCGAATACCAGCATATCACCCAGCATTGCATGGTGCCTCTAATATCAACATATCACCCAGCATTGCATGGTGCCTCTAATATCAACATATCACCCAGCATTGCATGGTGCCTCTAATATCAACATATCACCCAGCATTGCATGGTGTCTCTAATATCAACATATCACCCAGCATTGCATGGTGCCTCTAATATCAACATATCACCCAGCATTGCATGATGCCTCTAATATCAACATATCACCCAGCATTGCATGGTGTCTCTAATATCAACATATCACCCAGCATTGAATGGTGCCTCTAATATCAACATATCACCCAGATTGAATGGGGCTGCAGAAAGAAATGTACAACTTGTGCAGAGGCCTTTGCAGAAGTATTTGCTGTTGACAAACTAGACAGTCATTTCCATGTTCCTCTTCCACACAGGCTATACTTTTCTGTTCTCTTATAAAGTTACCCCACAGTCTACAACATCACCTTACAAGGTAGTCTTCTAGGACAAGGGTTAGTTTGCTTAAGTCTGACATCAAAAGCAAAGTAAGAGAAAAACAAGACAAAGTGAAGATGAGTCACCTCAGGCATGGAACTGGGGTAGTTCAGTGCTGATCAGATGGTCATGGTGACAAAACACTGAGGTGGTCAGAAGTATGTGATTGGAGTTATTAGATAGAGGCTAGGTGCATTCACCTATTTAATGAAGGTTGAGGAGATACTCAGTCAGCGAGCGTCATGTAGATAATTTGTTTGAAAGTGGAAATCTGACAAGAGCTGTGCCATCCTTTAAAAGGAATTTACACTCAACATAAATCTGTGTGAGACAACCAATTGCTCAAATATTGAATGCATCATTTGACATGGCATTGTTCTTCATACCAGGAAAAACTGTATTTGATTTCTGGTCTATGTTAAGTTGGCAGATCTGTGCGAGAGTAGAATGATCACAGCACCCTGGGGTAGGAGAGGAAAACTTTGGTCACAATTTTGCTTCTGATCATTATTAACTAATCTCTGCTGGAAAGTTCTTGATTTCCAACTTGTGAACAACATCAGTGAATTCGGCTATATTAGTTACTTGATTAAATAACTGCTGTCTAAGTTGTCCAAGTTCACATATGGAATGGCCACATGAGTATAACACAGGTGAAAAGCAGTATGCCAGTGCAATTCATCAGCTTTGGAAATGAGACAAGAGAAAGAAAATCAGAGGAAAAATCTGAAAACTAAAATTTAATGTGAAATCTTTCACCTTAAGAGAACTGCAATTCTTTTTGTGATTCATTGTATTTCCGTTGCAGTGAGCTCTGTATAACGCCAGGAAATAATGTTCCAGTCCTTGAATGCCAATCGCATGGAAACAAATACCTAATGGATAACATCTTGCTTAAAACTTTTGATGGATGATTGGGGGTGCCAGATAGTTCCCCTGCTTTGAACTGTTGGAAAATAAATTGTCAATAGAGAACAAAGATCAATTGTGGAACTGTTATGCAGCAAGCATGACATTTCTGGTATTTGAAACATTTGGTGAGTGTGGGCTTTGGGAGAGTACCCATTTTATTTTTTAATGTGGAGAATACTGATTTGTATTGTTTGGTTGGGCCAAAATTCCGCATTTAATAGAACACCAATATTTCATCCTTTAGTTACATATGCTGTAGCTTCACTTTTGAGTTGAAGGAAATGTAATGAATCAAATATCAGGGCTAATAAGTGCTGTAAAATGTATTTTTCGATAAGCAGTAATTATGTGCCTAGAAATCTTTGTGGAAATTATAAATTGGTTTTCCTGATATCACATGATCATTTGGATATGTACCTCTGTGATTTCAGTCAGAGACTGGTAGAACCTTGAGAGGTATGGCATAAAAAAGCTTAAAAACAGTCATTTATAATGGTCTGCAGAGTTTTTGTTGAAATTTTAATAGAGGATTGAGGAATCTAATTCAGGACTGCAGTGAATTTTACATTCTGAAGTGGTTAGCACTGCTGCGTCACAGCGCCAGGGACCTGGGTTTGATTCCTGGCTTGGGTCACTGTCTATGTGGAGTTTGCACGTTCTCCCCGTGTCTGCGTGGGTTTCCTTCGGCTGTGCCGGTTTCCTCCCACGTTCTGAAAGATGTGTTGGTCAGGTGTATTGACCCGAACAGGCACCCGACTAGTGGAATTTCACAGTGACTTAATTGCAGTGTTAATGTAAGCCTTACTTGTGGCTAATAAATAAACTTTAAAAAAAAGATAAAGGGGTTAATGCTTCAACTTGTCGGTTGCTGATAGGAATGGGGACAAGGGTGATATTGTTCCAATAGCATTGAAAAGGTTGCCTTAGGCATCTCGGGATATGATTAGGATTAGTTAGGAGAGATTGTCACCTTGGCGCAGGCAGTCAGAGCAAAATGAAAGTTGGTGGGAGGGGCAGAAGTTAGGAAGCAGCAGGAGGAATCATTAGCAATGGTCTGAAACTAGAACCTCCACAATGCCACCTATGTAACAAGAGAGACAATTGGGAAAGAGGAAAAATGCAGGTAAATTTCTGCAGGTAATTCTGGAATGAACATATCCAAACTAGCATGACACGAGGGAGTAATTAATGGTGATTCACTGGGAAGTGTACACAAACACAGCACTATTAGTACCAGTGGATTTATTATAGTGTTGCTCATAGTGATAAAGAATTTGATGCAACGTTTTTCCTGTAAGATTATCTACACAGATTAACTGATTTCACTTGGCACTGCTCATTGTGAAAGAGGGTGCGCAGTTTTAAAAGTGCTCTGTCAGCTGAGACATCACACATCGGGGCAACTGAGTAATGGTAACTAATTTAATTTTTAATAGCTAGTACTCCAGTGCTTTGGAAATTGAACTCTGCCAATCTGTCCATTATTTGCCTAGGAAGGTAAATTAGTTTTCCGAATTTTTGCTAATAGTTGACCTCTTGTGCTGTGGCAAACCGAGAGTCAATACCAGTAGAATGTGAAAGATTGTTTCCAGGTGTTCCCAAAGAATGAGACAGTGCACCATAAAAGAGTGGAGGAAGCTGCATCTACTAGACAAACCTACTAATTGTCAGAACAAAGTGGAGAATTTAAGTGAAAGTAATATTTCCTAGCACAAGACATTTGCAACAAGAAAACACAACCCACGAAAACCAAACGAAACCAAGCCATATTCATTCACAACAAGAAGCAAAGAACGTTACAGAAGAGCTAAGTAGGCACCAATGAATTAATAAATTAATAGAAGACTGACCATCCCTTAAACAATAAATTAATAGAGCAACAGGAACCAGAAAAATAATAGACAACAGCAGATACACCAGCGAATTAAAATTTAATGGAGCAGTTGGCAATGATAAATAAATTCACACACCATTTAGCCTAGCAACAAAATTAATAAAGTAATGCAACAGCAAGTGCCAGTGAAATAATAAATTCATACAGCAAACACGCCAACTAAATCAATAAATTAGTGAATTGATATGCCCTTCCTATCTTTGCTACCACAGCTGATGATAGGTAGAGGGGGCAGGGAGATAGCAGGGGGAGTTAACACGCTTTCACCTCCCTCATCAGCGTGGCATTATTGCTACTTCATCTTTTGTAGTTCCAGCCCCATAACCCAAGAAGGTTTCCATATTTTGGTACTTTATTAATTGGAATCCTTTTTAGGATTTTGCCAAGTGTCGCGTACAGTGTCTCGAATCCAATGGTCCAAAAACGGACATTTTTAGAATGTTCCAGAGGGGAGGCGATGGCCTAGTTGTATTAACGCTAGACTATTAATCCAGAAACGCAGCCAATCTTCTGGGGACCTGGGTTCAAATCCCACCATGGCAGCTGATGGAATTTGAATTCAATAAGAACTATCTGGAATTAAGAATCAACTGATAACCATGAAACTATTGTTGATTATCGGAAAAAAACATCTGATTTATTAATGTCCTTTTGAGAAGGAAATCTGCTGTCCTTACCTGGTCTGGCCTACATGTGAGTCCAGAGCCACAGCACTGTGGTTGACTCTCAACTGCTCTCCATGGGCAACTAGAGATAGGCAATAAACGCTGGCCAGCCAGCGACGCCCATGTTCCACAAAAGAATAATAAAAGACAGCAATTTTAATTCAATAAAATAAAAAATAAAAAAACATTAATTAACCTGGACAATTCGGCTAGGCACAGTGTGGCACCAGACTTGTTAGCTGCTTGGCACTTGTGCTCCAAGGGACCCTTGGCCTTACCTGACCCAGCTTGCCCTGAACTGCCTAGGTCCCGAAACACCTGATGCAAGATCCAAAAACCAGCATTGTTTTGAAATCATAGAATCCCTACAGTGCAGAAGGAGGCCATTTGGCCCATTGAGTCTGCACCGACCACAATCCCACCCAGGCACTATTCCCGTAACCCCACATATTTACCCTGCTAATCCACTGACACTAGGGTCAATTTACCATGGACAATCAACCTAACCCGCACTTCTTTGGACTGTGAGAGGAAACCGGAGCACCCGGAGAAAACCCACTCAGACATGGGGAGAGCGTGCAAACTCCACACAGACAGTGACCCAAGGCCGGAATTGAACCTAGGTCCCTGGTTGTGAGGCAGCAGTACTAACCACTGTGCCATCCTGCTGCCCCATTTTTGACATTAATTGCTACCGACCTACTCCTGATATTGCTTCCATTCTTCCACTGAAAGTCTGATTGTTGTTGATCGTCATTTCATCAAGATGAAACCTGCTTTTCTTCTCCAATCAGTATGCTTTAAGACCTCCTCATGCGTACAAAAATTGAATTGGCCAACTAAGATGGCCCAACAACATTCACAGTATAAACTGGCTGTGTGGAATTAGATCTGTGCTCATGGTGCACCCACTGATATGTTGAACCAGCAGGCAGAAGTCTTCACATATAAGGTTGTAAGGAAATCTGCACTTGATGTGTTTCAATAGATGTTACATAAAAATTACATCCCCATAATTGTCTTGAAGTTTTCTGAACTATCTTAAATACTGGATATGCACAACACGTTCGTCTGAAAAAGGAGATATTACTGTTTAAGTTGGGAGCCCTGATCAATTTTTAATGAAGGTTCATTTGAATAATTGACCTATTGCTCAATCCACTTATTGTCTCTCAGACTAAACCCCTGTCATATCAAGTAGACACGGAGGGATGGACCATTTGAAAACATGTGGGTCACTTGAGTAATAGAGAGACGCTCCAGCAGCTGGTATTGCCATAAAGAAATGTTTTCAACCCAGCTCAACCTGTCATAGACATACTTGGGGGGCAATTCTCCCAAAAAAATTCTAAGCATTGAATTTGTGTGAAAACTGGAGTAAATCACACTGTTTTTTTCAGTGGGAGTTTAAAGATCAATCTTCCACTCTGTTTTGCAGAGAGCACGAGTGTGAATCATGTTAAAAGTTGGGGGAGGAGCCTATTCCCACCAGAGAGGCCAGAAGCATAGCGCTGAGTGAGCCACTGCACATGCGCTGATCTGTCAACGCTGAGATCGTCGCATGCACAATTGCCCCTGTCTGCTGGCCTCTCGATTGCTGGCCAGCTCGATCGCTGGCCAGCCCCGCGATCCCCACATGGATGTTGTGTGGGGTGTGTCATGGGGAAAGGGAAACAAGGGATTTAGAAGCAAGGGTAGAGCTGTGGCTCTCAGTGCAATCTCCCCCTGCCCCAGCCAACCCCTCGGCCTTTTCTGATGTTCAGCGGATAATCTCACGTTGCCTACATTGAAATCCATTTGCAAGGATTGTGGTCTAATTTGCAGCTCTTCAAGCTGATTCCTGTCAGCATTACAGTGGGAGTGCACTAAAAGTACTGTGGACATTTGGGGCTCTTTATTGAAATGTTATTGTGTAATTAAAAATAGATCATCTAAGATACTAATTGGATAAGAAGAAACAGACACCTTTCTACATGTTACTGTACTTTGAAATGCCCAATATCTAGATTTGTAGTGCTTAATTTTCAGTGCATCTACAAGTTTGATTATAATTGGGCTTTCATGTTCTGATACATCCTTTGAACTGTAACTGGTAATTATCTCAGAATTACTCCCGCACTGACACTATCGGCCCGACTTTACCATCGCATTGCGCCCATTTCAGGCGCGAAAACTTGGTTAAGGCGGGTAGTGTGATCTGCGCCCGCCTCCGTCCCAGTTCCCTCTTTACCAAGGCCTGAAAATGGCCACAATCAGGACCTCGCCCGAAATGGGCACAACGGCCATTTAAATGCATTTTGCATGCATTTAAGTTGACTTAATGGCCCAACTGTACCAGCACTTCCCCCTTTCTCACCGCTTTCGCCAATCCGGAATCAGCACGAAACAGATATGTTCCATATAAGTCCGATTCGGGCACTCCATCAGTGAGGGTTAGTAAGGGGGTAAGTGCATAGTGTCCGATGGCTCTCTGCTTGAGATCGGTGTTGGGGGTGGGGGGGGGGGGTGTGTAGGGCAGGAAAAGGTGGGTCTGCTCCCACTCTGCCTGAGATCAGTAGGGGGAGGGAAGGGGCGGGTCCACTGCCTCTCTGCTTGAGATCGGTGTGGGGGAAGGGGGGGTCCGCTGCCTCTCTGCTTGAAATTGGTGGGGGGAAGGGGGAGGGCCCATGATCAGTCTGGGTGGTGGGTGAGGTGGGGGGATAGAGGGCCAGTAATGTTGGAGGGTGGGGCAATGTCTGTGAGGGCTGGGGAGGCATTATCCGGCCCGGGAGCGATGTGGCAGGGGATCAGCATTCCATCACTTTTTTTCCTGCGCATGCGCAGCTGGAGGCTCTGATCGGAGCTGCAGGATTTCAGGCACGTTAAGCCCCGCCCACAGGCTTGTGCAGCACGATTCAGAATCGCTGCTATTTTTGCAGGCAGAGTGGGGGCGCCTGAGAACGGGTCTAAAAGTCGGATCTGAAACTCTCCCAGTTTCAAGTCCACCCAGCACTTAGAATCAAAATGGTAAAATAGGGCCCTATAACTTTACTGGAACTGCACTAAAGAGTGGTATGGAGAAACATACAGGGCAAAAACAGAAAGTTTGCTACATACATGTGGAATTACACTTCACTGTAATTGTACACTGAATTTCAAGCATTCATTTTGTTTTAAAGACTCGATGTTGTAAGTCTATAGTATCCCTTGCATTTCTGTCAGAATTTAAACCAACATTAGAATTGAAATGTATGTCAAAATATTGACCAACTTCATTCTTCCCAAACTAATATGAAGCAGAGCCCAAATGTTCACAACTTTAGTCCTTATTTGATGCCAAGATGACACTTCGGCACACATTCATGCCATCTCTAGGACTGGCTCTTTCCACCTCTGCAACATGACTGACTCTGTTGCTTCTTCAGCCCATCCACTGACAAAACACTCAGATCTGCCTTTGTTACCTCTGGTCTTGACTACATCAACACACTCCTGGCTAATCACCATCTTCTATCTTCCGTAGACTTGAGCTCAGCCAAAGCTCCACAGTCCACATCTGAACTCACATCTTCAACTGCTGATTTAGTTATGTTGGCATCACGGAATAATATCCATATTCTGCCAACATTTGTATGGGCGGTGTTGGAGTAAAATCAAAATTAAAGGATACAAAATGGTTACCTGGCACAAAATGGACTCTGGGAAAAGACATTAAGATGTGCTGACTTGGGCACAGACATTGCACAGTAAGTTAAAACCTGTTAGTGTTTAAATTGCTGCAGGAAACAGATCAGTCCTGGAAGCACCTGAGCTTTAGACAAAAGCAGGACCCAAAACAAAGAGTTTTGATAACAAGGGCAGTCATTGATGGGGGTCATAAATGCATAAATGTATCTACTCTATGTACAACAAAATGTGTTAACTGCCAATGTCCTTGTCTACACTATGTGTAACGATGTGCTAACTGTCGATGTCCGTCCTTGTCTATTATTTGTATAACGATGTGCTAACTGCTAATGTCCGTACTTGCCTATTATTTGAAAAGTATAAAGATGCTCAACTGCCATTGTAAAGTTGAGAAGGTGACTGCGCACACTGCGGAGAGACCAGCGCTTCTCCCAAAGCTTTGTCCGATAAAACTGTGTGTTGAATCTTTAAGTCTGACTCCGAGTGGTGATTTTCCCACAACCATGGCATGAGCTAAACCAAGCATGAGCTTCTAAGATGGGAGCCCTGATAAGGAAAGCTTATAAAACAAAGAATCTAAAGATGGATCTTGAAGATTTCAAGTGATGGGTGATGTGTCCCGCAGTCACGTCTGGGCACCATGTTTAAAGAGAGGAAGGATGAACTGGAGAAGGCAGCAAGTTGTGTCTCCCAACATCAGCTGTCCATCGCTTGAGTATCTCCTGGAGGCAGTGTACGAAAGGCAGGGCATCCTCTTCCCTTCCATAGAATCCCTACAGTGCAAAAGGAGGCCATTTGGCCCATTGAGTCTGCACTGACTACAATCCCACCTCCGCTCCACTGGGGCTGTGGGAGTGGGGCATGGGTGGGATTGTGGTTGGTGCAGACTTGATGGGCCAAATGCTCTCCTTCTGCACTGTAGGGATTCTGTGGATTTTATGATTCCCCAGGCGTGGCTGCAGGAGGCTATCTGAGTTGACCATTGCAACATGGGAGGAGGTAGCCAGGGTGGTCAGTGCCTGTGGGGTACAGAGGAGGACCACCCTGCAGTGCAGGAAAAGGGTCAATGATGTAATCCATGTCAGTGGGGTAAATTCTACCCATCTAACCCACTTTATCACATCTGTGTTTGTCTCATGGGATAGGGATGTCACTGGCAAGGCCAGCATTTCTGTTGTCCATGTTTAACTGCCAAGGTGGTGGGCTGCTGCTTATTGAGTCCTGGCAGCCTATGTGCTGTGCTGTTAGCGAGGAAACTGCAGGATTTTCACACAGTAAGGGAACAGCCATGGCATGGAATGGAGGGCAACTTGCAGGTTCTGCTGCTCCCATGCATCTGCTGCCCTCATCCTTCTAGCTTGGTAGAGCTTACAGGGTTGGAGGGAGCTGCTCAAGGAGCCTTGGTAATTTACTGCAGTGTATCTTACACATGGTACACACTGCTGCCACTATGCACAGGTTGGAGGGACTGAATCTTGAGGGTGCAGGATGGGGTATCAATTAAGTGGGCTGCTTTGTCTTGAATGGTTTCCAGCTTTCTGAGTGTACTTGGAGCTGCACTCATCCAGGCAACTGCAGACTATTCAATCTCACTCCTCACCTGTGCCATGCACGTGGTGATCGGGTGTTGGGGTGTCACAAGGTCAGTTAACAGCCACTTGGAAATTTCTGTGTACTGTTTTCAAAGCTCTGTTAGATCTGCAATGTTCAACAACACTCCAGAAAACAAACACTGCTTCTCATTTTCATTTTTCTCCTGTGATTTCAATGCACACCTCGTTGATATCTTTATACCGTGGCAGCATTAGGAGCAGTCAGTGCCAGGGTACACCAAGGTAAGATTACAGGCAGAAGAATGACCCAGCACTTCTCTGATTAATACTGCCAAACCCTCTTGGATGAGATCGAAGCCAGGATACCCTCCTGGGCTACAATCCATCAAGCTAACCAGTAAAGGCAGACTTGTTGTCTTGGCTATGTGGCATTGGCATCAACTCCCAACTTCTTACTGTGTTTTCTATTTGCTTCTGTTGGACTCTATTGGCTGTGAAGTGTTGAGCCATCCAGAAACTGTGTGAAATGCTGCATAATTTCAAGTTCTTTCTTACTTGACTTATTCACTAACAGGAGAGTCTTATCAATCTATTTGTCTTGCAAGACATGGTCCCTGGGGGGGGTTCTAAGTATACTTTTCAGCAGTTCCTTCCTAAGGTGAGGTCCACAGAAGAGGCAATGCCAACAACTCGAGATCCTTACAGAATTCAACACTGCTGCTCCCCACAATACCAGGAGCCAGTGTGGTGTCATTCATCACAAAGAGGCACTGGATGACACAGTGAAGATGGCAGGATGCATCCACAGATCCTTGCAAGTAAAGTAATGCAGCTTTATGGCAAACAAAATAATTCACTGGCTGTCCCATCCTGTTTTACGGCCAATGAAGTCTGAAGCAAAAGCAATTAGGAAAGACAGCACATGGAAGTGGCAGGAATGGCTGAACCAATCAGACAGCATGTGGGCCCATATTATCTATCAACAACCTGTGATCGGTCTCATATTTGTTCTTCCTTCAGAATGGAGTTAGTGGAAGAGCAGAAAATATTTAGAACATATTTTATGCCTATCATCAGCAACTGCCAGATAGTGTGCCTCAGTTCATTCCTGGCTTGAATAGAGTTCAATGGGAGGGCTTCATTCAAGTGTAGAGCACCAAGGGCAAGTGCCCTCTTCATGGCCCTTGGCAGGGCTGCTACAAAAGCACTGAAGGACCAACTGCCACTTACAGTTGAGGTTTGGGGATGGTGGTTCCAAGGAAATCCTCAGAGATCCCCTACTTTGCACCCCCTCCTCTCCCCGTGTATGAGGACTAAGATCCTTTCAGGATCCGAGGCCTTTTCCTGGCCTAGAATCCTCTCCCTCGACTCAGTCAGACTCAATGTGCCATGCAGGCTAATGCTCCTCATGATGCTCCTCGGGGCCACTGCGATTGAGTGAATTGAGCACTGCTACATAGGAAGTCAGTGCCCCCTCCTCATAAGTAACCTTGTCAAGGGGCAGCTGGAGGTTCTGATCCCTGCAAGGATGAATAGGAATTGTAAGGTAAGGTTGGGAACCCAGTGTAATTCAATCCCAGTTTTATGATGAGCCATTCCTCTGGACTAAATTTGGATTTGTTAAGGAACCGCGACAATTTTGGACTAAGGTGTTTGAATCAATGGATGGGACCAATATACACAGTTGGTTGGCAAGAATCCCCACTGCCAATGTACACCGTCTGTGAATAAATGGCAAGGAAATAAATTGTATGACTTTTATTACTAGGTTCTTCATATATAGAATTTTGAATATTTTTAAGACCTATTTTATTGAGACCTTGGTGTCCTGCTGACTGTTAGCTGCAAAGCTGACTTCAAAAAGTATAGTAAAACATTGTTATGTATTTTTGTTATAGTGCCTGTGTTCAAGTTTAATTTCAGTTAATATCCTATATCCACAGCACAGTATCTTTCCTCTTTGACCTGACATATGATCCAGATTCGTTAGCCTCCTTGTATAACACAACACTCCCATGCCAATGTCTTCCTTCTCACTTCACATCTACATACCCTAATTAGCACAGCTTCGCAGTATCCCAGACATTTGATGCCACTGTTGGCTACTAGACTCCAACCTTCATTGTGTTCTTCTTGAATGGCAAATAATCAGTATGAGAATGAGGAGCACAGCAGTGAGTGCCACAAAATGGCCCGATCTATTTTAACAGCAGCCAGTCAAGCAGCATGTGAAATATTCTCAGTAATGCTCTGTAATTTTTTTAAGTAATATCACAAATTTATTTGCAGGTACTTGCTATGTCGGGAGGATGTCAGTGTTCAGAAATTCACCAAAGACAATGTGGTACAGACTTCATATATAATTATGATATGGTTCTGGGAATGAAGATTAGATTAGAACAAAAAACTCTGTGCAGTGAACATTTGTTAGCAAATTTTTGTAAATCTTTCACATTCAGAATCACAGAATCCCTACAGTGCAAAAGAGGCCATTTGGCCTCGAATCTCTGACAGAGTATCTTACCCATGCCCTCTCCTCCAGCTATCCCTGTAACCCCCACATATTGATCATGACTAATCCATCTAACCTACACATCTTGGGACACTAAGGTGCAATTTTACCATAGTCAATCCATATAACCTGCACATATTTGGACGGTGGGAAGAAATACGAGCACCCGAAGGAAACCCATACAGACACGGGAGAAGGTGCAAACACCACACAGTCACCCAAGGTCAGAATTGAACCCGGGCACCTGGAACTGTGAGGCAGCAGCACTGCCCAGTAATGTCAATATTCACTCATTGCATGGCAGAATAGACTCAGGGGGCTGAATGACCTACTCCAGTTCTTATGTTCCAACTACAGTAATATACAAAATGAAACCTACTGATTCAAAGCCATTGATTTGCGATTTTCACAGATGAATGACCAGAATTGCAGAATGCAATGGGAAAGGCACCACTAAACAGAAATTGCTTTCAAATAAAGCCAATTTTGACATATCAGTGGAAGTTAATTTTGATGCAAAAATGGAACAGAATCATTGCAATTTTACTTGAACGTACCTGTTAAAAAAATTGCAAAAACCCAGGTAGTAGGAAAAGAATTTTCAGTCGGGAAGAATCAGTGCATTGACCATTTTGTGCTGAAGTACCCAAAAGTCAAAACGATAATGAAACCCTTGCAGACTCTAATGAAGCATGAAATAAATAATAAATTGATAAGTAAGAATGGATGAGAAACAAAGTAAAATATTAAATATAAAAACCATGAGCCACTGATACAACAATAAGGAAGAAAAATGTAAAGCATTATAATTTAAATGTGAATTTAATTTGAACTGTGTCACGATGAACTGATTGCAACTTAACAACAGAACAACAGTGGAGTTAGCCTGCAAAATAACTTTTTAGTAAAATAGAGTGCATGTTTCGGCATAGGGATCCTCACTTCAGCAAGTTATAGAACCAGATGACACTCTCATGCAGAACATCAAACGTCTCACTCAGCAAACAATCTCTGTGAAATATGCAATCTCTGTCAAATATCTGACATAGTCTATTCCTAATGGTGCAGTGCGAATGATACTACCTAGCACGCAATTCATCATCTATGAGCATATTCACACATTAACATCTGTGGAGACAATCCAGGGAATGTTTAATGAGGCAAGCCAGGGGGTTCATGGTGTGCAAGGATTGGGGATGGCTTGGAAAAAGAAAGGGTAGGTGTTTTCAAGTTAGGCAAGCAGTAATGGAAAGTGCACGGTGCATGAACATAATCAAAATGCATGGTAGAATCAAGGCCTCAGGACCGAGAGTAGTGCAAAAGGCAGTCTGGCATGTCAAACTGTTAGCAGAATAGCTCCAAGGGTTGTGAATGGAATATTGTCATCTGTCTACAATAGCTCTGCTATTAGAATCTTGAAGCACATATGAGGACGGCAGTCTTAGGAAGAGGAACTGGGATTTCAGAGCAAGGAAGGTGGGTATAAGATTTTGGACCACTGGGACATATGGCTTATGGAGGTTTAGGGGCATTACAAGAATTATTCTTGAATTCTAGGAGCACCATTCTAGCTTTTGGGAGGAAAAAGACTTGAAAGATATCTTGAAGTCTCTGAGTACCAGGAGATAATTATGGGTTCATATATTAAATTTTCATTAAAATATTACTGTTAAAGTGCACTTATATTGATACGATTAATTAACTTTGAATTTCACTGGCTATGACGGTAAGTGTTTAAAGTTCTTTAATATTGTTGATTATGTCTTGAATCTGTCTTTTATGTTTATCAAGAGGTGACTGAATGCATTTATGAAATTAGTGTGAGCTGCAATCATAACAGATACACATAAATTTATTTTTAAAATCATTTAGCAATGAAATTTGTTTTAAGCTCCATGAGGCAATGGTTTAAAATAAAACAAAACTGTTGACATTTAATCATTTGGCTGTGCGGAAATAAAATTAGATTTTACTCTTTTAACGCTATTGACTATTCTTTTCTTCCCTACTCAATAAGATTGAGCCGATTTTGCTGTAAAAATAATAGTGCGCAAACTATGTTCACAATTATTTACGTGTTGGTCAGATAGCAATTTCTGGCAACTGCATATGCAGAGTTAACAGTGGAAATCTGGAAGTTGCTCATGCCCTCTTCCTCCAGTAGTTTCCAAAGAAAGTGCATTTTTGTCTGACCCAGCATTAAAATATAATGAATATCATGAAGTTCCTGTGGTAGGTGGCAACAAAACGCGCCGTACATAAGAATGCAGGGGCTTATCCAGTTTAGTCAATGCACACCTTTTTAGTGAGCGAAGTCTTTATTCCTGCCATATAACCTCTATGGCACGGAAAATTAACTTTTGTAAATGTGGAGTCACATTCTGTCAGATTTTAATTGTTAGAAATTATTTCTTTAAAACATTTTTTTCTGTTGTTCTCTCTCTCTTCATCCAATCTTTCTTCACTCTCTGCGTTTGCTTGCTGAACCTAATATGCAATTGAACCCACTATTCATGATTGCCCACTATAAAAGATACAAAAGTCTGAGATCACATACCAACCGACTCAAAAACAGCCTCTTCCCTGCTGCCATCAGACTTTTGAATGGGCCTACCTCGCATTAAGTTGTTCTTGCTCTACATCCTAGCTATGATTGTAACACTACATTCTACACTATTCTTTCCTTCTCTATGAATGGTAGGCTGTGTCTGTATAGCGCGTAAGAAACAATACTTTTCACTGTATACTAATGCATGTGACAATAATAAATCAAATCACGATTCGAGCTTATATTTCCTAGCTCAGTCTCTACACTAACAATCCTCACTTCTCTAATCTGATTAATTAAGGAGATAAACAGTTGTCTGTCCCATTCACAAATGTCCCAGATCCCCCGTAGAGGGTGCCTTGCTATTTGTCTCTGTAATTTACAGCGAGTCCCATTGCAAACTCTATTGGAATGTTTAAGTATAGTGAACAGTTGGTGTTGTCTGTTTGTCACTCAGAGCAAAGTTGAAGCATTAATATCTTCAGTGACTGAGTTTTTTAAATCTTGGGGATATATTCTCTCAATCACATCTTTTAGAGGAAAAGCTTCTTCGCATCTTCATTATCAGGGAGAGGTTTGCAAACGGTTGGCAAATTCCTTAACAATTTTGTTGGTTAGGTCACATATGGGCGGCACGGTGGCACAGTGGTTAGCACTGCTGCCTCACAGCACCAGGGACCTGCATTCGATTCCCAGTTTGGGTCACTGTCTGTATGGAGTTTGCTGTGGAGTGTCCTCTGGATTCTCCGGTTTCCTCCCACAGTATACCCGAACAGGCACCGGAGTGTGGCGACTCGGGGATTTTCACAGTAACTTTGCTGCAGTGTGAATGTAAGCCTACTTGTGACTAATAAATAAATAAAATAACAATTTTCAGTTTGAAATTCGGAAAAAGTCCATGGTTTTCAGAGAAGCTTGGAGTATTTCTAACATTACAAAACCCTAGATGTTCTTGCAAATTGTTGCTCCTTATCCTTCAGTGAGGACGTTCAAATTTCACATCAATATTAGAATATCCTCTTCATTTTTCAACTTTCACTAAAAATGAAATACAATATTTAAATATGCTTCTTAACCTTGGAAAAGTCATTCAGTTTCCCCAGGACCTTAGTAACCCAATTAATTTTTCTGATCGCAAAGTCAGGAGCATCTGGCTTCCAAGGCCTTCTTAACATCTTTCAAAATATAATAATCTGGTGGTGAGTCAGGCCATCAAGAATAGAATAAATTTTAGTATGAACATTAACTGGTCTAATGAATAACTCAGTCTCTCTTAATTCGATCTGTTCCTTTCCTCATTCACATTGAAATCTATTGTTTGGGAGACCAGTTCATTTTCCTACTTGTCCCCGGCAACTTTGTATTGTGTACATCTTGTTAGATCTCTCTTAACTGATTTTCTCTCATTCAGTTTTCTCCTGACTTCATGAAAGAATAAATCTGTCCGAGGGAGGTATGCTCCAGATCACGGCAAGGCAAGTAGAATGTCAATTCATGATCAAGTGTACCCCGCTACCCTGCCCTTCCTGTGAATTTGCTAACTCGTCGAACTGATATCTGTTTACCTTGATTTTGAAATAATGCTTTTTGCAACGATTTAGAATTATTGGTTTTTCAAGCTTTTATACCACATATCATGGTTTGTTCAATTTTTCGAAACCTGATGCCATGT
The DNA here is from genome assembly GCF_964213995.1 of Mustelus asterias. Taxonomy (NCBI): domain Eukaryota; kingdom Metazoa; phylum Chordata; class Chondrichthyes; order Carcharhiniformes; family Triakidae; genus Mustelus; species Mustelus asterias. The sequence continues at coordinate 32,619,732 of NC_135817.1, read as the reverse complement.
GTCCCTGTTATGAAAGGAATATCTGCAAACTATATAGGGGGCGCTTCTCCCAAAAAAAAACTTAAGTGCTTACTTTTGGGCTTACTTAGTTGACCAAATCTCCGGCACTCTGTGCTCCACAGAGTGTCCCAGGGGGATTGACACCGGTAAGTTGGAGAGACCAGAATCAGTGCCTTGAACAGACCACATTGCATGTGCCGATCTGTCAGTGGGGAGATTGATGCAGGCGCACTGCCCCCCCACCCGATTGCCGGCCTCCCGATTGCCAGATTCCCAATGTCTTCCGAGTCCCCCTTCTCCCGATCGCCAGCTTCCCAACCACCACCGCCCCCCCGATTGCCAGCCTATCCAACCCGCATCCCTAGCCAGCCCCAACTGCTAGCTCTCCATGGCCAGCCTGACACCCCACCTTCCATGTGCAGCCCCGATCGCCCGCTCCCTCCCAACCCCACCGATCCCCAATGCAGAGTGCATAGTGGAACCCCTCCACCACCACCACTGAACAGCTCTCCCCCCTTGGCACTGCCCACTTCCCGATTGGTGGTGCCAGGGTGCCCGGTGGGCAGCGTCAGAGTGCCAGGTTGACACCGCCAGACTGGCACTACCTAAGGAATATCTCCTGCCCCTGACCTCCGGGGTGAGCCTCAATGGCCTCTGTCCCCACCAGCAGGGTCATCACGCCCGGTCCCCTTTGACGGGGACCAGCTTTAATCCCCACTGGTGGGAACCTCTCCCAGGGATGAGGGGGAGACACTAGCGCGCCTGGAGAATACTGTCCCGGGCTCGCTAATCATATGGAAATGTGAATTTCCATTTGGTAATTAGCCTCGCTCTGATTTCTGACCCAAGGCTGATGACATCAAAAAAAAGGACACCGGACATGAATCCCCCCCATTGATGTTTCCCGGCCCACTGCACTGCTCAAGTAGCGCAGCAGGCTGGGAGAATCGCCCCATAGTTTTAAAGGTAATGCCAAAGTTATTTTTTAAAAACTACTGGCGTGATCTTATCACAGTAAGAAGTCTCACAACACTAGGTTAAAGTCCAACAGGTTTATTTGGTAGCACAAGCCACTAGCTTTCGGAGCGCTGCTCCTTCATCAGGTGACTCACCTGATGAAGGGACAGTGCTCCGAAAGCTAGTGGCTTGTGCTGCCAAATAAACCTGTTGGACTTTAACCTGATGTTGTGAGACTTCTTACTGTGTTTACCCTAGTCCAAAGCCGGCATCTCCACATGGTGGTCTTATCACCCATTCATGCCACGCTCCCACTGCCGCAAAGACGGAGAATTTGGCGACAAGCCAAAGCTCCGTTCACTGCACCAGGATGGGAAAATCTCGCTCATGTGAACAGTCGTAAAATTGTGGCCGACAAGTTTAATTTTAAGAAATACCCAGAAAATACAATGGATCACCTAAGCGGGTTTTACATCCAGTTTAACACTGCACTGGACTTGCATTCAATGTATTCCTCTCCTGAACTTTACTCTTGGGAGTGGAATATCTCTTATTTGGAGCATAGGTCATAGAATCGGGCACTGAGGACTGGGCACCTGATTTGTGGGACAACAGATTTTACAAAGAATATTTTAAAGTGTCTTTTGGGGGCTACCTTTTCATTCAGTGCAGGCCTCGTTTATATCTTTAAATCCCGTGTCCATATTAACCTTCTGATTTTGTGCAAACTATTTTTCACGTACTGCTGATCATACCCACAGTACTAAGAAATGATAAGTTTGTCCTGCTCTGTAGTTAGGTTCTTAAAGATGCCTGAAGATTTCACCTTATTTTTGTCGTACCTGGGATTAGGTTACATTTTCAATAGTGTACTAATTCCTGTTGTTGTCCAGGCATGATCTTTTGCATTCCATGCCAGTTATTTTCCAATCTTTTTCCTTCAATAGTCTTGTTCCGAGCTGCCGGTTCACTTGCAACAAACAAAACAGTCAGCATAGGGAGTGTCCAGTAGTGTTCCAGGATTTTGATTCGATTATGATAGGACAAGGAAGACAGGCATGAGACCTTAAGCATTACATATGTGCTCATGCTTACCAAGGGATTCACATTTAAGACAAAGGCAGTCCAACCTTGGCTTAATTGTTGGAACAGAACAGGCTGTCTCAACTCTGATTCAGAAAGAAAGCTGTCGTTGTGCTACACCAGCTGCTCAAAGCTGACCTACTGACAACTTTTGCCATGGAGAAAACTCCTCCTATAGCTGCAGCATTGCAGGTCAGGGATTTTGTGGAAAAAAGAAATCAGCGTGATAAGGAATGGATTTGCTCCTGTTTGTTGTATCTTGGATGTGTGCCACATTGAAATATGAGTCTGTGTGAGACCAATAAAACAGTTGCAAGGCTGTGGAAAGGTTTGACCTCGGAAAATACGTGTGGAACAAGCTGACAGTGTATATCAGTGTATGTCACATCATGGCACAATCCTGAGCCTTTATCCTGGGACAAGACAGCGCTTTGGTCTCTCAGGGTGTCAAATAAATATGGGGAGTGGGCAGCAAGAAGGAGTCAAAGCTCAAGATCAACCAGGATCAGATTGAACGATGGAGAAGGCACAAGGAGCTGGATGATCTAACCCTGTTCCCCTTTCTTATATTCTTGCGTGTTCTTGTTGGTTTGTCTTGTCTCACCAAATATCTTCAAGTGTGCAGTCTTCTCTGCTTTCTGCTCTTAAGTCCTGCAAATGTTGTACAGATTATCGAGTCTGACTGACACCTCCCAACAGACAAGCTGCACTCCTATGTTCTAGAGAAGGATGCTATGAAATGCCAAACAGGACAACTCATCTTTCACCTATCTCAAGCAGAAGTATGTCTACTTCATCCGTCATCAAGGTGTTGGCTTTTGATTTGATTAGATTTGATTTAATTTATTATTGTCACGTGCACTGGAATACAAGGAAAAGTATTGTTTCTTGCGTTTGAAGCCAGGGAGGCAAAGACTTTTGTATAAGTTCTGTCAGACCCTTATTTTGTATATATATATATATATATATATATATATATATATATATAATATTAGTTATTAAACCATTCATTGTTGATGCCCCAACAAGTCACCTTTGAATTTACTACAATTGCCTCCCTCCTAATCATGCTATTCTTTGGACTTTGTTCAATACTCTGTGAAATGCTCCAAGATGTTTCAGTATGTTAAATATGCAATAAAAATGCAGTATATGTTGTTGCAATGCTTTCAGAAAGGAGAGACCTTTTCTGACCAAATTCCTCGATATTTTGAGGAAGAGATAGCTGAGGTGTATCTGAAGCCCTGTGATGTAGGGTACCTTGGCTTTCAGAGAACCTTCAATCAAGACTTTTGTGAAAGGCTGATGTAGAAGATTAAATTTGTCAAGGTTCTGAGTAAAACTTGGAAGTCAATAAGGAATTGACGGAAATAGAAGAGCAGCTGGTATTAGTTAGGGGAGTGATATCCATTTGGGGAGATGTGGTTAGTGAGAATGGAGTGTTCCAGGAATGGATGCTGGAGCTTGGACTGTTTCTAATCTATATAAACAATCTTGTTTCAGAAATGCACTGTGAAGTGGTCAATTTTGCAAATGATAATATTAAGGAAGCAGCCAAGCTTGATGGGCCAATGGAAGAACTATAGGCAGATGGAGTTATACAAGTGGCCAGAATGACAGTCAGTTATATTTAACACAGATAATTGCAACGTGTTACACAGCAGAAGAAAAATTCCGTTGATGCTCACTCAATAAATAGCACTGAACTGGTGAGGGACTGAACGATATCTGTGAGTACTCATCAACTACAGAGGCTTCCACGCCACCAATGCACTTAAATATCATTATGCGGGTGTGGTTAAGATCATGTGGCAGTCCATCTACACAATCTATTTGCAGCTTGAAGCAGAGATATCGGCTGACTGCTCAGAGACAAGGGATCCACTTTAAATGTAGCTGAAACCCAAGGAGTGAGACACCAGAATGATATAATTGTTGGAGAGTGTTCTTACAATTGAGTAGGGATGAAAAAGTTTTCCTAGTCATATGGAGGTTAACTGTAGGTCTTTATAGACTCTTAGAACTATTTACAAATATACAATAAAGGGTACAAACCAGGAGCAGTCTGGCATACATGGCTTGCTGGGACACACAGCTCTGTCCAACACCCAACTGACCCTGGATGTGGGCCTTGTGCTCTCTTACACTGCTATGTGGGCAGTACTGTACTCAGTCCCACATTAACCCTATGGGCCCGATCTTACCAACAATTTGCACCCGTTTTCAGGTGCGAAATTGTGGTAAAGTCAGGTGTGAGGCCTTTATCGCGATCTGCACCCGCGTCCGCGCAGATCGCCACTTTACCGAGACCCGGGAATGGCGGGGATCCGTTCCACGCCCAAATCGGGTGCAACGATGATTTAAATGCATTTGCATGCATTTAAGTTGAATTAATTAACTGCCCGTCCAACTCGATCAGCATTTCCCCCTTTACCACCGCGTTTACCAATCCAGAACCGTGCTTTTAGGGACCTGCTGAATAAAAGTCTGAATCAGGCGCTTCCTCAGTGAGGAAGAGGAGGTAGGTGCATGGCATCCGAAAGCTCTCTGCTACTCACGGGCGTCCTATTGTAGCGGCCATTTTGCTGTCTCGGGTCGGTGGCGGCTCTGCGATAATGGGGGGGGGAGGGGGGAGGCTGTTGCTGTGCACGATCTCCGATGTTTGTCTGGCAGCACGGACCCGGGTCTCAGCACTGACCTCGGGTCCTGCAGTGCTGCTGGGTCCTAGCACCGCAGCTCACTTCAGGCTGAAGGATGTGCACAAAGCACTTGCAGATAGCACTGCTGCAGCCTCTCAACATTACCAGGGGCTGTGACGGTGTGGAGCATGTGGCTGGGGGGATTGGGGGGCATGGGGGGCTGTGACTGTGTGGAGCATGTGGCTGGGGGGATTGGGGGGCATGGGGGGGCTGTGACTGTGTGGAGCATGTGGCTGGGGGGATTGGGGGGCATGAGGGGGTTGTGACTGTGTGGAGCATGTGGCTGGGGGAATTGGGGGGCATGGGGGGGGCTGTGACTGTGTGGAGCATGTGGCTGCAGGGATTGGGGGGCATGGGGGGCGCTGTGACTGTGTGGAGCATGTGGCTGGGGGGAGTGGGGGGCATGAGGGGGCTGTGATTGTCGTTGTGCTAGGGGCAAGCAACGATGCATGACTCCAACATTTGTTCATCTCTACCTCCCCCCAATCCACCTCCCCCCCGCCCCCCGCCTTTCAGAGTGATGAGATGGCTTTTGCAACGCAACCAATCGATCTTGCTGTTCTTCTGGTTGCTGCTGGAGCTGAGGAGGAGGACATGGAGGAAGAACTGCGGGCCCAGGAGGCCCGGGCCATACCACTTGCAGGACCGGAGGTGGCCGCCATTCACCCAGAGCGGGGGCTTCGGAGAAGGAGGGAGCAGAGACCCCGGCAGTTCCGTGCACGAGTGTCCTTCGAGGAAATGTCGGACACCGTATGCCGCCGACGTCTCCAACTCCGAAAGGATACCGTGCGACACCTGTGCCACCTGTTGCAGGACCTGGTACCTCGGGGCAGGCGGGGGGGCACCCACTCTCAGTGGCTGTCAGATTGACAGCTGCTCTGAACTTCTATGCGACTGGCTCCTTCCAGAGCCCGAGCGGAGATGTCTGTGGCATCTCCCAGTCTTCAGTCCACACCTGTGTCAAGCAGGTCACTGAAGCCCTGTATGCCCGGGCTGGGCAGTACATCAGATTCAACCTGGACCAGGCCCATCAGGAAGCCCGGGCTGTGGGGTTCACTGCAATTGCGGGGATGCCGAATGTGCAGGGGGCGGTCAACTGCACCCATGTTGCCCTCAGGGCCCCCCTACAGAATCCACAACAATTTGTTAATAGGAAGGGGTTCCACTCCCTGAATGTACAAATCATCTGTGACCACAATATGACCATCATGCACGTCTGCACCAGACATCCAGGCAGCGTGCATGACAGCTTCATTATAAGGAGGTCGAACATCCCGCAAGCATTTGAGGAGGAGCCCAGGCTGCGGGGGTGGCTCCTGGGTGATATGGGTTACCCGCTTCGGACATGGCTGATGACGCCTGTAGGGAGGCCTGTGACTGAGGTGGAGACCCGCTATAATGAGGCCCACATAGCCACCCGCTTGACAGTAGAGAGGTGCATTGGACTCCTCAAGATGCGATTCCGGTGCCTGGACCGATCCGGAGGGGCCCTCCAGTACAGCCCCCTGATCTCCTCCCGCACAGTGGTGGTGTGCTGTGCCTTGCACAATCTGGCTCTGCAGCAAGATGACCTCTTGGAGGAGGAAGAGGACGTGGGGAATGACCAGACGGCCGTCACTGGAGAGGATGACCAGCAGGAGGAGGAGGAAGGGGAGGAGGAGGAAGAGGAGGATGAGAGCACCTTGGAACACCCTGCCAGCTAGTGCAGGGCTGGCATCTCAGCTGAGGCATGCAAGGGTGGCTAGGGAGGCCCTGATAACCAGGCGGTTCAGTCGCTAGGGGATGGTGATTGTCGTTTCCATCCCCCGCCTCCCCCCCCCCACCCCCCCCACCCCAGAAAAATGCCTTCCATTTATCCTGCACATTGTCACACCAGAGCGGTGAGCCTGGGTACTCTGTGCTCGCGATATTTTTTCCAGGCAGGAGGGTGATGACGACTCGCTGAGCACCATTCTGATGTTGCCCTGGTGCAAACCTGTCTGACTGCTGCCTGAGACCCACATGCACGCTGGCACCTGGGCCCACACCTGTCTAGTGGGTAAGGGATCTGAAACCCCCATACAGGGCCCTGGGGCGGGTGGGTTGGGGGACGGGAGGTCATTGCACGTGGGGTATGAAAGACCAATGGCTTCCTTTTCTCAGTGACACCGCACTGAGGGGCCGCCCCAACTGATCTCACCTTGAGGCATCCATCGGGTGATCGTCAATGGGGCAGGAATCCTATTCGAGACAACCTATTCTCAGGTGGTTGTGGAGAAAAAACATTTATTTACAATAAAGGTGATCAGATAAGCTGGTGAAACTCAAATACTTGTGAGAAGAAAACACTAAGGTGCTTACAGTTCCTTCTAACTAGTGCAGCCCGTCACCCGGGCCATCTCAGTGCAACTACAACCTCCTAACCTTACGCTGCCTCGCACAGCACCTCAGTGACTCCCCAGGATGTACATCGGAGGTGGAGGGGGCCAGCTGCCTACCTCGCCCCGTGGCCTGTGATGTGCGTGGCGGGCGGCCTCTGGAGGCCCTGGACCTCGAGGGCCCTGGCCGGCTTCCAGCTGTCTGGGATGTTTCCATGACACCCTCTTCATCCCACTGCCCCTGAGATGCTGCAGTGTCAGGAAGGGGGGAGTCAGAAGGTATTGCCATAGCCACAGTCTCCTGGCTGGAAGGCCCCGGCGTGGGCTCGCTTGGGGTCCCTTTTGGCCCCGGGTCACTCCATGGGACACTGGTGCTTCTGCAGTGAGCTCCAGAAGCTCCGGTGTCACCTGGCACTGCCAGTCCTGGAGGACTACCTGCGTCCTACCCATGGTGGTCCACCCCTCCGCAATGGCCACTTGAGTCGTGGGCCATCTCTCAATGGCCGCAGCAAGTGCCCTCTGAGACTGGGCCAGGCTCTGCAAGCCCTCGGCCGTGGCCCTCTGAGACTGGGCCACCTTCTCAAGGGTTGCTGCCATTGCCCGCTGTGTCTCAGTGCTGTCCCCCTGGGTCTCCTGCAAGCTCTCGAGCCTCTCAGCCGTGAGCTGCTGAATCTCAAGAAGCCTGCCCAGTCCCTCCGCTGTGGCCTGCTGTGACTCGGCCACTGCCACTCATGGTGAGGATCCCCTGCCCCAGGCTTTCCACTGCAGACGCCATCCTTGCAGTGTTGCCATTGGAAGCACGCATGACACGCAATAGCTGATCCGCCTGAAAGCTTTGGGACTCCTCCCAGCAGCCTCGCAGTTGGTCCAGCGTGGCCGTCAGCCCCTCCTGCATTCCCTGGCTCTGTTGCTGCATCTCCAGCAGCTGAGGGAGAAGTGATCTCAGAGACCCAGTAAGTAGCCTGGGGCCAGCTGTGTCCCCGCCTCCAGCAGGCCCCCGCATGCCAGAGGCCTCGGACGTTTCCTCCTCCACTCGATGTACATCAGCAGATGTGTTGTGCTCACCAGAGAGTGACCCAGAAGCCTCAACACTAACTGGACCCACCGACGTGTCTGTTTCTGCGGTGGTGACTTGTGAGGTAAAAGCTGACGGATAAACGGTGCCACCCTCGGAGGTCCCTTCACCCATATCCTCTGGGGACTCATCCGAGCTATCGTTCTCATGATGGATGGGAGCTGTAGCCGGGGCTTGCGGTCCAGAAGGCCTCGGGGCGTCAGGATCTGTCCCTGAAACACAAGGTTAAGTGCAAGGGAGGGAGAGGAATCCGGGATGCCAAACACACGAATCACATGGCTCCCTTGAACCCAGACAATTACATCACAGGGACAGGCCCTTCGGACATCCAACCCTGTAGCGACCAGGCTGCCCATCTGATTTGTTTGCCCCCATATGCCTCTGTTCCCATCCCATTCAAATAGCTGTAGAGATGCCCCTTAAATGTCCCTGTAGTTTCCGCTTCCTCTGGCTCACCACCCCCTGTCTTCGACCTCTCATGAATGTTGTGCTCGGTCTTCCTCTGGAGACAGATGGAACCATGAAATAAATGGTGGCGTGACTCATGCAGAGAATCAGGTGGTGACCCTTAGAGGGCAAACACAGTGCGGCTCATTGGGGGGAAAGGATGGAGGTGCTTGGGGGTCAGGAGCTGGAAGCATGCAGGGTGCTGGGAATAGGAGGATCTGGGGGAGATATGGAGGAGCATGCTGAATGGTGTTCAGCACTCACCCTTGCTGTACGGATGAGGTCACTGATTTTTTTCCGGCACTGCCTCACGGTTCGGGGGGGCCGGTGTCCTGGCACTGACCGAGGCGGCGACTGCCTCCCAGGCCGCATGGCCATCAGCCCCCCTGGGTCTGCGATCTCCTGGGGGGAAGAGGGTGGCCCGCCTCACCTCTGCTGCATCCAGCAGCCTCCCCAAGTCGTCATCAGAAAATTGGGGGGCTGGTCGTGCGCTCATTGTCCTGTACTGCCTGCCTGGCCATTCTGGAGTTTCTTATGGAGCTGCCCTTCGTTAGGGCAGATCAGCTGCAGGCAGTTTGGCAGAGCATTCCAGCAAGTTCCATGCAGTTTGCTTGTTAGCATTGAGGGGAAGGCAAATGAGCACTTGCAGGTGTGCTGCTGGGGAGGGTGGGGGGGTGGGGGGTGGGGGGGGGGGGGGGGGGGGGTGGCGGCGGCGGGGGGGGGGGGGGGGGGGGGAGGGGGGGTGGCGGGGGGGGGAGGTGGGTGGCGGGGGGGTGGGGGGGGTTGGCCGGGGCGGTGGTGGTGGATGAGTGCCTCAATGATTAGCGACAGGGGAGAGAGAGGGGGGTGTCACACAGCCATTGGAGTGTAAGTGGGATGGGGCCTTGTGCGGGATTGTCCGGCCCGGCAGTGATGTGACGGGCGCGCTTTTTCGATGTTTTTTCAAACTGCGCATGCGCGGTTCAGAGCTCCGATCGTTCCGGCAGCGCTAAGCCCCGCCCACAGCGCGAATCGGACTGGAGATGGCTGAGAGCGTATGGGGGCGCCTGAAAGCGGATTTCTAAGTCGGATCTGTACTATGCCCAGATTCGGCACTTAGAATGAAAATGGCAAAATCGGGCCCTATATGTGTCAGACCCTTATACTGCACTTCCCCGAAGTCTTTACCCAATGTATTTGAAGTGATTATTGTTTACCTTATGTCTTTCATTGTTATTACTATAATATTGGCATTGTCATTATTACATTATCACTTCCCCATCTCTCCCCTTCAAGTTCCTGAATTCAAAGATTAAGTGATCTGGAGGCCTAATAACCCTTCTATATATATATACATATGGCCAAAGGTTGAAGCTCATTAAACTGATGGTCATTCTCTTTTAAATCCTCCACAGGAGGCATTGTGGCTCCCTCATGGTGGTTGGCTGGTCCGACCATTGATGAAAGTGATTTTCCAGCGCCTGTGACAAGAATGGACAAACCTATTCCTCAAAGGAAGAAGACAGTTCAAAGCTGAAGTCCCTGTCAGAAATTAATTTTTGTTTGCGTACTTGGGAACTTGCAGTTCTGTGTGATTAACGGCAGTGGTTATCTTTGTTTCAGTTATCTGCAAAATTCTTATACATGTTTTGCAAACTTTACCTGAACATTCCATCCAATTCAGAATCTTTCTTCCATGGTCACTGACTTTCATTATTCAATCGTGGGACATGGGCGTCACTGGCTGGTCAACATTTATGCCCATCCCTAGTTGCCCTTGAGAAGGTGGTGGTGATCTATCTTCTTAAAACTCTGCAGTCCATGTTCTGTGGGTTGACCCACAATGCCATTAGGGAGGGAATTCCAGGATCTTGACCCAGCGACTGCGAAACAACGGCAATATATTTCCAAGTCAGGACGATGAGTGGCTTGAAGGTGAACTTGCAGGTGGTGGTGTTCCCATGTATTTGTTGCCCTTGTCCTTCTAGATGGAAGTGGTCATGGGTTTGGAAGGTGCTTGTCTAAGGATCTTTGGTGAATTGCTGCAGTGCATCTTGTAGATCATACACATTTTTGCTATTGAACGCCGGCGCTGGAGGGAGTGGATATTTGTGGATGTGGTGCCAATTAAATGGGCTGCTTTGTCCTGGATAGTGTCAAGTTGAATCTCACTAGATTGTGCCATTTACGTCACAATAACGGGGAAAATGTATCTCTTGCTGATAAGAAGCAAAGCAAAATATTTCCCCATCAAGCCTGGTTAGATCTCAGCCAGGAGAACAGAAAAGCCCTTGGACACTGAAGCCAATTAAACCTACCATGGATGTTTGTTACCTGATTAATATCCAGTGACAATAGCAAGAACTGGTGTAGGATTTTCCAGCTGCGTGCACCCCAAGACCAGAAATTCCCACCCGACGTCAACGGACCTTTAAATGGTTCGCATAATTTTCTGTCCCACGGACTATGATTCCCGTAGTAGGTGGGTCGGGAAAATTCCACCTTTGTTCTTTATATAGGGACGATTCCTCAAATTGAGACTAAGTGTCCATGCCAGCGAGAAACTTGAATAGGTGGCTAATTTATGCATAGCGGGTAAACTGCTGCCCAGATCCGCTGTTCTGAAACCGGGCCATCATTTTTTGGGGGTAAAACGGTCTCTGCGCTTGGTCACTGGACACCCTCCTCCCAAAAAATGAAATGGTGCCCCCTCACTGACCAGGGGAGCACCACCAACCCCCCACCAATGAGGGGCATCCTCTCCCCGCCAACTACAAATAACTGTGATCCCCCCCACCTCAGAGGCATGAGGGTGCCTGACCCAACCCCTCCCCAACGTAGCTCCCCTCCCCCCTCATACCCGTACTCATGCCCCCTTCCCTCTCCGATTCCCCCCCCCCCCCACTCATGCCCCCTTCCCCCTCAGACCCTCCCCCACTTATGCTGCCTTCCCT